>NC_056725.1:949150766-949453266 GCF_019279795.1 Protopterus annectens | reverse complement strand
CTATTGTAACTATTTAGATGTGTATATTTTAACAGGAGAACTGGAACACAGGAGATTATCTTGCAAAACTTCAGAAGAATAGTTGAAATTAAGTTACTTTATGGCTGGGCTACAAACAAAAGATGTTATTTCTCAGTTTCAGTGCAGTAACAGACACAATGTCTAGAACTCGAAGTTTTTTGTATTGTCTTGGAAGTGTTCATTGTTATATGACTTCCAAGATTTGCCTTAGATCTAAGAGAAGTCCTTGTTTATGTATTTTCACAGGTAGATGATAAATGCCAACAACTGCATCAGTGGGGGTTGTTTTGAGCCTGTGAACTGAAGTCAGATGGCAAGAAATTATGTTATTCTGCACGTATCCCAACAGGAATATTTAAGACATTAATTTGAGAGACTGTGCATTCTGTATTTTGTCTTTGACCTGACAAGACCATCCACTCACCACATCTGTCTGTTTGTTCTGTAAGTAAGTTAACTAGGGTCCAGTAATTTCTGTTAGACACAGTCAGGAATATAGTGAATTATAGCTTAGATGTTTTCTTTATTTATTTGAGACTGTTCTGCAATGCTGTTTTAAATATTTACAGTGATTTTGAACTCTGATGTAACTGATTATTTGCTGAATATTTTCATGTTCTTTTACTATTGTTTATTGTGGCTGATATTTATGAGACACATTTAAGTTCTGAGAGTACTTGCATATTTATTTGGTGACACTGTGGGCCACTCCTAATAGCCTTGCTCTTGGTCAAACTGCCATTTGGATAAATACTAACATTACCCAGTAAGCTTGGACACCCTTAGTTAAGGGCCTTAAAACAGCTGATAAAGAGTTGGCTGGTGGCAGTAAGAAGTTGATATAAAAGTCTGAGTTGGCGTTTTTTTTTAAATAACCTCTGAGGAAGCTGTGTGAAAACCTCAGTGGCAGCTTTATTTTTATTCAATAAACTTGGCGTTAAGGTTTCGCTTACATCTTGCTCATTTCTGAAGAGTACGCTTTTATTTGGTGTTGGCTTGCCCTTATTCTTAAGGGTACATCTGTATACATGTATTTGAACCACTAAAACAACGTGGCTGTTTGAATTTATAAGGTCCTGTAGCTCGAGGTGTCTGCCTTTTTGTGTTTTTCAACTGTTTTGGTGTCCGTGATCTTTTTTGCAGTAATAACTACCTTATAGTCTGGGCAAAAGACGCCATAGCTAGTAAACCTGTGTGTGTATAAATCAAACCTCAAAGTGTGTGTGTATCAGCTACTTGGACAGGGACACGAAGCACTGGTTGGACAGAGAGGGTGCTGGAGGTCTTGGCTTGGCCACTCAGCTGAACTCAACTCTATAGCTGTGCCACTGGGAAGTCTTAGTGGGGATCTGGAGAAAGAGGGAGAAACTAGTCCCAGACTGACTGTGGTCTCTGTGTGCTCTTAAGGGAAATTGCACTTTACTGTGTGTGTATTTGTCATCCTCCCAATGTAAGTTCTCCATTGGTGTTAGTGGTGATGATTGAGGCTCCTTGATTACTAGTGCCAGTAGTGGGGCATCACACACCCACTGTCTTTACCCTCTATCTAATGGCCTTTTCCTCATTATGGGGGTGATGGTCTCTGGTTTGCAGGGAATACCCACCATCACCCCCCTACTTTTACATCTACCCCATGGTTGGAATATTCCCTTATCTCCTGTATTAAACTATGACATCTAGTAGGGTTTTGCAATTTTCATGGATCAGACACTGATGAAGATTGTGCTTATTTAAGGTTGCTTGCCTTATACCCTAACATTCAGACATCAGTCTTCAAATGTCCATCAGTGAGGGATGATGTAAAAACTCTGGAAATAGGGATGATCACAAACTTCTGCATGGCAGGAGGAGCCAATAATCTGTACTACACCACTGATCTACTCGAACATCTAAAATTATGGTAAGCATGACACAACTGTACTTGTTCTATACTACTTAAATGTTTTTCTGTACCATTTATAGAAATGTTTTAGGATTTTTTATCTCAGTACCTAGACACCTGTTAATATTTAAAAAGTTTCCAAAGGGTGTGCATACAGCTTTCCATACAATTACTAGGTCATCTACTGTAAAACTGAAATGTAGTGCTTGGGTCCACAAAGAATTTTACTAAATAATATCATAGCTTCATAGGTGTGTACTAAGCTAATGGCCCAGGAGCCTTTACAAGCCTAGCCCATAAAATTGCCCTGCCGTTGTGCCATCCGATGTTAGTTCCCAGTGCCTCTACCCAGTAGAGCCACTGCAGTGATCTCTGGGTGAACTTTGTTACCTATCCACTCATTAAGATTTCTGTTGAAGAGGGCCAGTGAGGTGCTCTGCTTGACATGAATAGGAAGCTTATCCAGACAATTTTTATTTTTATTTTTATTTATTTTACATTTGTTGACCGGGCTAGTCTAGCTGGATATATTTCCATTTTCAGTAGAGGCCCGGGGAGAAAAGCTCCACACAAATACAAAAATACAAAAAATACAAAACAAATACAAACAAAAAAAAAATCCAATGAAAATCATAACAAAACAAAATAGGAAACAGCAACAGCAAAAGCACAAATGGTTATTAAAGTACCTAAGTAAAAAAATATTATATATTTAAGTATCAAAAATTCATGGATAAAAGGATTAGATGACTAACATGTAGTACAGGGTAACAAATCAGTGGACAAGAGACTTGATGTTAAACAAAGGAGTAGTACCAAGTAGTATAGGAGAAAAAGAGCAGCATATATATAAGAGAGTAGAAAAGGAAGCAAATTAAGAGATGTGTAGGTACAGAAAAACAGAAAAGACCTAATGGATTTTAAGCCAAGCAAAGCAAAAAGATAAAAGAGTTGGAGTAGACGCAACACTGACTAATTAAGAGAGTGCAGGATTATAGAAGAGGGGAAGACAAGATACTGGTAGAAGATTAGTCAGGTTTGGTACATGAGCAGAGCCAATGACTTTGGAAGTAATTTTTGATTTATTGTTTGAAGAGAGGTGAAGATGTGATTAGTGTTATTTCACTGGGTAGCAGATTCCAGCTCCTTCCTACTGTATTAGAGAAAAGAGAGTCACCAGCTAAGTTATTGGCCTTAGTTAAACTAGCCATGAGTTTCTTAGAAGAGCAAAGGGAGTTGAGATTATTATTATAGGGGATTAAAAGTTTTGAGAGTATAGTGGTGTTATTGGGCTGGTACAGTATTTTATGAGCAATGATAAGTTGGGGGATTAACAGAAGTTTTTGGAATTCCAGCCAACCTAGTTGTTTCAGGTTCACACAGTGGTGGGTTCTGAATGGGTTGCTAGTGGCAAACCTGGCAAGGTTATTATAGGATGTTGCCAGTTTGTTAAGGTTGGCTTTCCTAAGGTTAGTGAAAATAGGTGAAGCATATAGAAGTGTAGACATAAGATGTGAGTGGGCAATCTTAGCTCTGGTAGAAGCAGTTAGGAAAGGTTTAATTCTATATAAGGATCCTATTTTTCTGTTCACTATTTTAATAGTGTTGTTAATGTGTTGATCAAAAGAGAGATTATTGTCAATAGTTATTCCTAGCAGTTTTGTTGTAGTTTCAGGTGATATGACAGTGGCATTATTTGAAGAGATGGTAAAGTCTAAGGGGGGGGACCGAGTGGTAGGAGTAAAGAGGAGAAGTTTAGTTTTTTTGGCGTTGAGAAGGAGATAGCGTGTAGAAAACCATGTTTCTACAGTGTTGAAGATGTTTTGAGTAAGTGAAAAAAGTTCAGTAGGAGAAGATGCTGAGCAAATCAGGGTGGAGTCATCTGCATATTGTATGCAGGTTGCTTGAGGGATTGCTAAATGTAGATCATTAATGAATAGGGAGAAAAGAAGTGGTCCAAGAATGGAGCCCTGAGGGACCCCAATGGTTACAGGTAATAGTGAAGAAATTTGGTTTTCCCATAGAACTGCTTGTTGTCTATTGCTAAGGTAAGATTTAAACCATTTAATGGCAAGGTTGTCTAAGGAGAGGGATGCAAGTATATTGATTAATGTGGAATGGTTGACCATGTCGAATGCTTTAGAGAGTTCAACAAAAAGAGCAGAAGAGAGAAGGTTATTGTTGTGGTTCCTATTGATGGTGTCAACAAAGGATAGTAGAGCAGTGGTAGTACTATGATGGGGTCTAAAGCCATGTTGACAGTTTGCTATTATGTTGTGTAGGGAGAGATACTGTAACAGTTGTTGGTGAATACATTTTTCCATATTTTTTGCTAATGGAGAAAGGAGAGCAATAGGTCTATAGTTGGAATAGTCGATAGAGTTTCCACATTTGTGTAAAGGGATAATGTGGGACACTTTCCAGATATCTGGGATAGTTCCTTCTTGGATTGTCCTGTTTATAAGAATGGATATAGGGTATGCGATTACTTTTGCAGCCTTTTGGAGAAAAAGAGATCGGAGCTTGTCAGCAGAAGGGGTACAAGGCTTGAGTTTATAGATAAGTCTGTAGATGAAAGAGGTAGAGATAGGTTGTAGTTTAAAGTTAGGGGAAGAATTAGCTAGGTTAGATGGAGGGAAGGAGTTGTTGCTGTTCATTTGTCTGGCTAGGGATTGAATAGTGTCAGTAAAGAAGGAGTTGAAAGCATTTGCTGTTAGGTGGGGGGTGTCTGGGTCTGCATTAAGAGGGGTAGGAGTTTTGGTTGTTCCTGGGGACAGGAGTCTATTGATTGAGGACCAGAAGAGTTTGGGATTATTGTGATGAGTCTGTTGAAGTTTGCAATAGAAGTTTTTTTTGTCAGTAATTATTGCTTTTTTTGTCAAATTTGTAAGCTGCCGGAAATGAAGCAGGTCTGGGTTATTTCTATAGCATCTCCATTTAGCCCAGATTTTATTTCTGGAGAGAATTAGATTTTTAGTTTCCCTAGAGAGCCATGGGGCTATACTGGGCTTCATTCTAATGGTGCACTCGGGAGCATGTCTATTAAGTATGGATAAGAAAGTAGTATTAAAGTATAATACTGCTTTTTCAAGAGGAAGTAATTTTAATGGATTCCAGTTGCATTCACTGAGTTCCTTTTGAAATAGTTCTATGTTAAAATGTTTAGTAGAGTGTATTTTTTAATGTTAGAGAGGTTTGGAAAATCAGTCTTTTCCCTTGTAATATGAGTCAAGGAGTGATCGCTGACATCATCTGGCAGTGTTCCTACTTTGTAAGTTTGTTTGACTTTGTTTATGATAATCCAATCTAGAATACTTTCTTTATTATTAGGTTTATTGATTTTTGTGGTTGAGGTGATGGTTTGGGTGAAGCCATGGAGGTTCATGTGAGAAGTAGGATTTTCACCATTGATACTGTTCCAGTCTATATTAAAGTCGCCTAGAATTATAGTTTCTTGTGGGTAAGTAGTAGATACCCAGCTGAGAAAGGCTTCTAGAATGGATATGTTATTACCTGGGGTTAAGTACATGCAGATAATGTTAATGGATTTCTTGGTGTTCAAATGAAGTTTTGCTATAATGGCTTCTACTTTGTTATCCTGGGTTGGATATGCTGGAAGGGTGGAGATATTTAGTTGATTTTTAAAAAGAATTGCTACTCCGCCACCTTTACGTTTTGAACAGTCAAGTCTAACAATATTATAACCTTGAGGTAAAATCTCTGTATCTTTAGTGTCAGGTTTTAGCCAGGTCTCTGAGAGGCAAAGAATGTCAAAAGAATGGATATCTAGGAGGGCATGAAGGTGAGATACTTTGTTGTTTATACTTTGAATGTTGAGATGTCCCATTAGGAAAGTATTATTAATTTTAGGTGTAGTAGTTTGGCATTTTAGGTGTAGTATAGGCAGCCTTTGGGAGATGAACCCGTCCCTCCAGCATGTTCTGTTGATTGAGGAAATGAGGTTGAGATCTCTGGACCCTGTGGTACAGGGTACTGGGATTTCTTTAGGTGCGTCATTTCTAGTAGGTATGGGTCGGACATGGCTTGGTAAGTCAAGCAGAGATCACCTACAAGTAGATAAGAGACTGAAAATAGCTGAAATTTCTTGAGTCTGCCCATGTAAGACATGTGTTTAAGGCCCAGGATCCTGTTTGTGAGGTACTTCTGTGGCCTCTGAAGCTGTTGAAGGTGCCTGGTGAGATACATGCCAAATGGGGCATTATACTCGATGACTGGTCTAATGATGGGTGAGTAGAGAGAGATGATGACCTCGTTCTTCCTGGATGCAAAACCCTTGGTTATAAGATGTAGTTTGCATCCAGGAAAAAAGAGGTCATCATCCCATTGGAAATTATTCTGTTGCAACTCATGCAGTAAAAAAATGTAAAGTTATATAATTTTCTATCCCTTTTTTGGAACTCCACCTTATATGACATTATTGGAGGTATAATTTTTTTATTGTACTGTGGTAAAAGTGTAAGATTCCTAATAAGATTAACTTATGAAAATCTGACATGTCATTTAGTAGTACACAGCTGCATGACACACACATAATAAGAAAAATGCTTGAATACCACGTTAAAGTGTATATTTTGTTCACAGTTTAGCTAATCTTCCTCTCTATGTAATGATATGTTGCTATCCTGTGCTAAGGATTAATTCCTTTTTTCCATCCATGTTTTGACATTGTAAACTGCTTCTAGAGCTAAACTGTGTTGCAGCAGTAAATATTATACATATTTAGTTTTTACAGATCTTTTTATCTGTAAAAATGATTACAATGAATATGTTTCCCCTCATCACAGATTTTGATCCTACAACTTTTGTTTTGGGTAGCTGATATTTGTAGATCCCCAAATTTTCACTCTAATAATTTTCTATAACTGTTCAATGTCTGTTGCAGGCCGAGAAACATTGCACTTAAAACTGTATACACAGGTTTTTTTTTTAATTTCTGCAGATGGTCTCCAAAGAAAATCCACATTAAGTAAAAGACTGATTACAATTATAAAAAATAGTTGCAAAGTTCAGTTCACTCCCCCCCCACACACACACACACACACACACACACACACACACACACACACACACACACACACACACACACACACAAACACAAACACACACACTGTATGTAATAAGAGTAATTTGCCTTCAGTTTCATTTAATATTCTAAGCTTGCTGCCATTATCCTTGGAAATGTGTTAAAGACGTGTTGACCCTGGACACTGGATTAAACAATAAGGTGCCAACAGAGGTGAAAATGACTGTATTCAGCTTGATTACTCCATAACTATGCTGTTTTGCATTGATCATGGTTTTCTTTTAATTTAGTAAGAATCTTAAATGGCGTGTTGCTTAAAAAGACTTGATTAAAGTTATAAAAATAGTTGCAAACTTCAGTTCACTACCCCCCCCCCCCACACACACACACACCGTATGTGATAACAGTAATTTGACTTCAGTTTCATTTATTATTCTAAGCTTGCTGCCATTATCCTTGGAAATGTGTTAAGGACTTGTTGACCCTGGACACTGGATTAAACAATAAGGTGCCAACAGAGGTGAAAATGGCTGTATTCAGCTTGACTACTCCATAACTATGCTGTTTTGCATTGATCATGGTTTCTTTTAATTGAGTAAGAATTTTAAATGGCGTGTTGCTTAAAAATACTTGATTCATTTAATGCATTTATTTATTTATTTAAAGTAGTGATTTGAGCCTTTGCTGGAATGTATCTTGTGTGAGACGAGGGTTAGCAGACTTTTTGCTGTTCGGGGTGGGGATGTTGGGAGATCTCATGAAGTGATGTATGTTTGTCACTTTCCACAGAAGTCACCTCAGCTGACAACTTAGTCATAGCAGAAGGTCGAAGAGATTAATGCAAGCTTCTTATCAATTGCTATTTTGTAAGAAGTTTTTTTTTTTGTGGTTGGTGGTACTAGGCTTATGACTTACAGTCAGTATGACTTGTAAAAGGAGGGGTGCTGAATTTCTGTCCCTTTCTAGTAAGTTTTATATATAATGGCCATGTTTTGTTGCTTAGGTAGTAGGTTGGTTTTGTGAAAACAGTTTTGAGAAATGATCAGCTATGTAGAAGCAAGTGGCTACAAGAAGAATTCACATAACTTGATTGTACCGCACAATGGGACATTACAGGTAAGTGAACATTTCTATGTTTGGGAGATTCCTATTTAAACTGTGAATTATGTATGCCATCTTTTGTGTGTAGCAGAATTACTGAAGAAACTAAGTGGAAAGGGTGCATTTTGTGTGCTTGCTGCATTTTTTTAACATTTAAATAGAGTATCAATTTAAAAAGTATAACGCTTTGCACTCTAGGTTTTATTTTATTTTACTTTTTTGTTGTCAGTTTTACTGTGTATTGTGTGAGTAGTTACTTTTGCATATGGGTGAGATTTCCACACATTATTAGCTTATTTTTCTTTATATTTGTTGACTGCATTAGGGTTGACATTTTTTCTGATATACATGATTTATTTTAAGCTGTGTGGTAATTTCCTGGCCAGTCTTTCTGTAAGACCCTTTATACAGATTAAGTAAGTATTTGTAGTGCATATGACCACAGTGGGTATTTGTAGTGCATATGACCACAGTGGGTATTTGTAGTGCATATGACCCCAGTGGGTATTTGTAGTGCATATGATCCCAGTGGGTATTTGGCTTCAGTTTTCAAATACAGATATTGCAGTGCAGCATAAGAAGATTGCTGAACTCTTGCGTATGTCATTATTTGAACGACATGTTAAACTAAAATCCAATCTACACACGCTGGTGGTAGCTCAGGTGGATGTAAAAATCCCACATTAATATTCAAAAAGTGTAGAGGAATTTTCCCCAATACCCTTACCAAATTTTCCCCAGGTCAGCATTTATACTAACTTAGGTCTTCAGTGAAAAGAAGCCATAGGTTTACTGGGACTAACCTGGCTAATAAAATATACGTAACTTATGCATATGTGTGTTATCTCTTAGTCAAAGACCTCTGATTTTGACTCATGTTTTCCCTCAAAACATTTTTTCCTGTTACCTCAGTCAGGATTAGTTACTCAGTATGCCAGACATTAGAATGTCTTACTTCTTACTCTTCAGAGAAAGCATGTTAATATATAATATGTTCTATTAGCTTTCAGAGTCAATTCTATTAATATTTTAGATTTTTTTGTATTAACTTTCAAAGTGAATTGTATGAATATATATATTTTTTATTTCGGGCCTCTGTCCCCCATTATTGTTTGGTTCTTTAGTGACTGTATGCTAAGAGTGAGTGTGTGTGTGTGTGTGTGTGTGTGTGTGTGTGTGTGTGTGTGTGTGTGTGTGTGTGTGTGTGTGCATGTACATAAGTGTGTGTCTATGTCCCCTACACATGTAACACACATGGACAGGGGGTGGTATTGCAAGGTACCACAGATACACACACATCCAGGTTGTTGGCACAGCACAAAGCATCAGGGCCTACTCATGTGCATCTAACAGTGTGTCGGACTGCCATCTGGTTCATAGCCTGGCACACACTACCCTCCCATACACAGGCAGACCACCTATCCTCCGTAACAACACTGGCAATATGACAGTCTCAAGGGCTGTGTTTATATGGCTGGACTGCATCCAGCCACAAATTGTGCGTGAGCATTACTGTAGCTACAACAAACTAGTTGAAGGGTTCACAGCATGAGGTCACTGAATTGCAGTGGAATGACATGTTACCACTACCACTACCACAACAGGTGGGAACATGCAGCACCTGTACATCGACCACGTGTACACTACATGGCCCAAACCAGATGTGTAGCCCCTGCTGTAGGTATTTTGCCATATACACCCACACTGTATAAACACATACCGCGTGCGGACCCTGCACAGTAAGACACAGTCATATTGGTATACATTGCAAATAACATTTATCCACTCAAGGCATGTGTCAGACATGGTAACTACTGCAGGTCACAGGTATTTATGTGTATGTGTCACACACATACATCATGTGTGCAATGCCATTGCTGGTTTAGGCAATGGCATGCATCGTTATGTAAAAAGACCCACACAAGGTCATACTGTGTGACAACCACACGTGGCAGTTGTGTGTTACCAAAACATACCTATCTGTACCCTGACAATGGTAATGGACACAGTAGCAGAGCGCACTATTGCCATTACTAGCCAACTAACCCTGTTTGGCTGTGCTGATATTGTGGTGACATCCCCTGTGTTTACTGTGGGAATATGCAGCATTTGCTGTATTGTAGTATCTGCCAAATGGATCTGTTCTCTCACACTTGCATTTACACACACTCTACTACCCCCACACACACACATGCACACTTGCCATTTGCAGGATTCATTCCCCTACCTAACTAAGTCACGACACGTGACAGATACACATTAGCAAAGCGCACTATTTGGATTACTACATAGTTCCTCTTCTCTGGCTGTACTCCTAGGGTGCTGGCAACATCAGTATTTTGAAAGGGTAATGTGCATCAGGTAGTGTGATAACATGTTTTTCATACGGAAATGCACACACACAAACACCCCACATCCACACACTTGCCACCTGCAGGTTTCAAAACCTTACCTAAATATGTTCTGGCACTTGTGTGTGTCACTGTAGCATGTTGCGCTATTCCGAGTACTGGCAGTTGTCTCTTCTCAAGCTGTTTGTATAGGGTGCTGTCATCATCACTGTTTAGAAAGGGTAATGTGCATCTTGTAGTGTGATCCCCTGATTGAATAAAGGTACATGTTTGTCATACAAAACTGCACACACACAGAATTCCCAAATCCAAACACACACACATTCCTTTTACAGGTCTCAAACACCTACCTAACTATGTTATGACACTTGTGATGTACGCATTAGCGGAGCGAGCTGTTTGCATTACTAGGTTTCCCTTCTCCTGTTGTACTTATAGGGTACTGACATCATCAGTGTTTAGAAAGGGGAATGTGCACCCTGTAGTGTGTTCTCCCAGTTGCCAAAAGGAACATTTCCCTCCCACCAATTTGCACACACACTAACCCCCTTCACACAAACACACACACTTGCCATTTGCAGGATTCAAACCCCTACCTACCTAGAGAGAAACACATTAGCGGAGCGCACTATTTGAATTACTGTGAGGTTTCCCTTCTTCTGCTGTACTTATAGGGTGCTGACATCATCAGTGTTTAGAAAGGGGAATGTGCACCCTGTAGTGTGTTCTTCCAGTTGCCAAAAGGCACATTTCCCTCCCACCAATTTGCACACACACTAACCCCCCTCACACAAACAGACACACTTGCCATTTGCAGGATTCAAACTCCTACATATCCTGTGTTACAGCTAGGATTAAACAGCAGCCTTATGTGTGGGTTTAGTTCATCATTGAGTTCATGTGGCACACAGCTGGGGACAGCATATGGTCACATTAATGCTGTTACTTTTGCTTTAGAGAGGGCAGCTCTCACCTGGCCATCTGTAATGTTTGGGAGGCTACACTCTGCTGGGATAGATATTTCTCCTTTTGTGGGGGAGGGAGGGGGGAAATATGCACTGAACCTGTCTGCCAGTACGTTGGCAATGTCTGTGGGTTCAGTAATTTCTGTATCATTTTGGACCACTTCTGAGCATATCTGGGTGTTTCAACCCATGTTTCTAATATAGCTCAGGAAGGCCTTATGATTGTCTGTTGTGTCTTTAGCTATTCCTCTCTCAATGGCGGCCTTGTATGATTTTATGAGTGATCGTAGTTGTTTACTTGTAATGATCAGAGACGCCTTCCCTTTTAGGGATGTAGCTCTGTCATGTGGTAGCTTTCTCCTCTTGTTGTACATTTTGTTCATGGCTGGGGTCCACCAGACTGGCCACATGCCTTTGGTGGACAGGGTCTTGATTTTATTTTGGATTGCTTGATCCGTGCATTCCCGGAGGTGCTCGTAGAAAGCATTTGTAAGGGTTTCAGCAGCATGGGTTGTGGTTTCCACTGGTTCGGTGGCCTTGAAGGATACCACTCCAGACTTGTGAAGTGTGAAGTTGCCTTTTGAGTAGTTCTTCACTGTGGTTGTTTTTGCTGGGTGTGGTGTGGGGGCGGGATGTGTATCTCCATTGAGATTACTTCATGGTCTGATCTCACCAATGAGGGATATACTTCCGGTGTGGAGCATTGTGTCCCCATGTTTGTGATGATCAGGTCTAGTATATATTCTCCTCTTGTGGGAATGGTGACTAGTTGTTCCATAGCATTTGGGTTTATGTACTCCAGGTACCTTTCGGCTAGGGTGTTAGGGCTTGCATAATATTCCCAGTCTATGTTTGGGTAGTGGAAGTCACCCAATATGATTGTGTTTGGAGAGACATTCATATTCTACACTGTCTTCATGAAGGCTGTGTGGGGTTCCTGAGTTTGAGAGTGGTGTGTAGCATGCTACGAACTGTAGGGTGGTTTTGCCCATGGTTAATTGCACCTGGATGGTTTCCGATGCTTCGTGCATTGCCGACAACCTGGAGGTGTGGGTATCCTTTGTGAATATGGATACTCCCCCTCCTTTTGTGGTTCGTTCCAGATTTTGGGGCCAGAGCGCATGATACGAGGTAAAACCTGATAGTGCCAGGGTGCTCTCACAAGCCTTGAACCAGGTTTCAGTCACAGCACAGACATCGTTGTTCTCGATACCGAGAAGAGATTCAAGGGTGTGCATCTTGAGGTCTACACTTCTGGCATGGAGCAGCATTACCCTTGGTTTGTTTCATTTTTGTGTTTGAGGGCAGTAGGTTTGTCATTTGAGCCTCACCTAAACAAGGCACTATGGTGAGGGTAGAATACTGCTCAGGGTCAGTGTCATACCGGCATGGGCTACTTAATCTGAGATCTCAAGTATGTCTCTTTTCATGTAGTCCAGGGAGGTACATCTCAGGTTGTTCACACCAGCATGGACAATGAGTGAGTCATGATTGTACTTGCTGTGTGGTGTCCTCAGTGCTCGTGTTATGTGGCAGATTCTAGCACATGACAGACAGCGTTCTGTGACCTTTTCCTTGTTCAGTCTGGTGAGTGGGACGTCAGTGTGTCTGACTATGGAGTCACCTATTACAAGTGTGTCAGGCATTGTGTTTGGCCTTTGGGGCTGTGACTGTTTAGCACACTGACTTTGTGAATGTGTTGCATGTGACATGTTTTTGGGTAGGCTGCAGCATGTCTGACCATGTCAGTTCTGTCCGTGGTATGGTTTGCATCACCTCTGGTGACATAGGTGTTCATATTTTAGCTGGTGAGCATATCTATCATGAACACATAGGGTATTGTATGGCAGCATTTGCAAGGTCCGGTTATGCTGTGTGGACCACGTTGCCCTCATCAATGGCCTTCATGACTGTTTCACATGACCCATACATGTTTAGGGGCATGATCTGCTCTTACGACAGCCACACTGGGTGGTGTCCGGTGTCAGTAGATCCACAATATCTGTATGCCTGCAGTACATGCTGATCCTTTCCATAGCTGTGCAGACCAAGCTTCTCATGGTTCTGGGGTGGTGGTTCTTAGTATCCATTCAGGAAACACCTTTGTTGACATCAACCAGTGCTGTTGTACACTGCTCTTTGTGTACATTTCCTGTGGTAAGGCTGACATCATGTCAGGGAGGCAGCAGTCTGCTGGGGTAGATACATTTCATTGTGGGGGGGGGTTGCACAGCACCTGTCAGGATGCATGTTGGCAATATGTGTGTGTGTTTGGTATGTTGTTTGTGATATTTGTGTGATCCAGGGCATATGTGTGAATTCCCAACACACTTCCTACCATCAGTTGAGGAAGACTTGGGATTACCATGCGTGTCCTTTATAATGTGTATCATCATAGGTTCATAGGTTCATACTAGTCTATACACCCTAGGGTATTACTTGACACATGGCATTCATGATTCAGGTGGTGCTGCAGGGCTGCCTCTGTCGGATGCACATATTACACTCCCTGTACATGTGTGTGAGCAGGTCAGGTCATTTTAGGCATCCATGTTATTTGAGTGAGTCAGAGGGGTATCATTCCCAGGGTTCCTACTGAGACAGTGTATGTGCTATGTGTTGCCTCTTTGCTAAGGCCAGGGCATACTGGGCATGCCTCCTTCTGCCTACTGGGGCAGGCTCAGGTTGTTCCTCCTCCGAGTCACGCTCTGCCTCTGATGGCCTTGGCAATGGTGGGGGCTGTTTTGCCCGGCCCTATGCTGGTCCAGCTGCAGCTGTTTTCACAAGATCATATTATGTAGCATAGCACATATCATGACCATTTGGGTACATGTAGTTGGTGTGTACTGCAAGGCTCCACCAGATGTGTCCAGACACCGGAACCATGACTTGAGCAGCCCAAACACACGCTCTATGACATTACGTGTTTGTGCGTGTGCCTCATTATGGCATTCCTGTTCAGGTGTCATCAGCCACGGCTCCAGTGCATAGCCTGCATCCCCCACTAGGTGTCCGTGTGGGAAGTCCCCACTGGCAAATGTCTGGTACAGCTGCGTCAAATGCCAGATGTGGGAATCGTGGTAGCTCCCAGGGCAGCCAGCACACACATTCATTATTATGCCCTGGGCATCACACACAACCTGGCAGTTGATGGAGGGGTAACCCTTGTGGTTAATGTAGGCCCTACCCCGTTCACCGGCTGGTGCTTTGATGCGTATGTGCGTGCAGTCTATTGCACCAGGACTAGTATAGTTCCTCCCCTTGTGGGTATGGTGCATGGTTGTTCCACAGCATTTGGGTGTGTGAACACCTGGAACCTTTGGTGTAGGGTGTTGTGTCCTGGGTAATGTTCCTGGTCTATGTATGGGTGGCTGATGTCACCCAATATGATGGTGTTGTGAGAGCATTCATACTCCCCAGTGTCTTCAGGAAGGCTGTGTGGGTATCCTGGGTTTGGGAGGGTGGTCTGTAGCGTGCAACAAACTGTAGCGCAGTCCTACCCATGGTTAATTGCACCTGGATGGTCCCCACTGCTACGTGCATTTCTGCCAACCTGGAGGTGTGGGTATCCGTCATGGGAATGGAGACTCCCCCTCCTTCTGTGTTCGGTCCGGGTTATGGTCCTGAACGCGTGATATGAGGTATGACCTGATAGTGCTGGGGTGCTCTCAGGAGCCCTGAACAATGTTTCAGTCACAGCACTGACATTGATGTCCTCCATACTGCGGAGGGCATTTGAGGGCATGCAGCTTGGGCGTACAGTACTGGCACTGAGCAGTATTCCCCTTTCTTTTTTCCAGGTTTGTAGTCTAGGGTGGTAGGTTTATCATTTCAGCCTTGCCTGCAGTGGGCACTGTGGGGGTGGCAGGAGCCTTTGCCAAACCCTTGAAGACCAGGGGCGACAGGTGCGAGCCATCCCTTGCGAAGGGGCATGGCGTGTCAAGCATGTCATCCCAGGCAATAGGAAATTGGATCCCCTCAGACTGACACCAGTAACCAGGCAAATTATCAAGGGTGATCATTCAGAGCCAGTATTGTGGCATCATACTTGATGAGGGTGGGATACTGCCCAGGGTCAGGGACATGCTGGCCTGGGCTACACAATCTGAGAACCCCTCTATGTCTCCTTACATGTATCCCAGGGTGGTATGTCTTCGGTCGTTGACACCAGCATGGACAATGACCGCATCATACATGTACATGCTGCAGAGTGACCTGAGTGCGTGTGTTATGTTGTGGATTCCAGTGCCCGACAGGCAGCCTACTGTGATCATTCCCTTGTTCGGTCTGGTGGGTGGGACGTTGGTGTGTCTGACTATGGCGTCACCTATTACAAGTGTGTCTGGCATTGTGTGTGGCCTTTAGGGCTGTGACTGCTTAGCACACTGACGTTGACAGCTATGTGTTGCATGTCCTATGTCTTGTGGAGGCAGTTGCTTGGGTGTCTGCTTTGGAGGCCTCGTTATGTTCGTTACATGTTTTAACAGTGCCTCCAGGTATGTCTTAGTGTGTTCATGTGTTCGTTTAGCATTTGTGATAGTTCCATGTGACACTGGGTTTGTGGTGTGCATGGTGTCCTTCCCCTCCCATTTGGTCTTGCCGGTCATGGTTTGAGAGAGCTCAGCCCCCTGTCTGGCTATATAGTTGCATCTCTCACATGTATTATGTTTAGTGGGGGAGGTGCAGCTTGTCCGTGTCCATGAGGCACCTGTACAAATGCCTCAGGACGCCCACATTTACCATCTGAACAGGAGATGTTGCTAGCAATTGACCCTTCGACATGCCAGAGAATGTGAATGTATTTGCTGTGTAACTGGGTCAGAAGGCACCTATAGGGAAGTGGGTACTCAACGGGATTCTAGGCTAGTGTAGTACTCCATCTAGTATACATGTACCTTACCTATGTAGGAATACTATGGGAGCAGGTGCTGAGCTTTTGTGATAGAGAACAGACAGTTGAGATTGCAAGTGGAGAAGTTTGACATGTAAACCTGCGGAGCACGGAGCCAGATATAGTGTAATGTTGTTTATACGGTACATGACGCACATGTCCACACATATACTGCACCTGACGCCTGTGGACGGTGCCACAGGCTATCGTGGACAGAGACATCACATACATGGCATGACACAGTACAGGTATGGTGACATTCTGCAGGTGTCATACGCAGCGTGCTGGCAACTGACCGCAGGTGTCACCTGTCAGCTGTGGTGCACGCTGTGCAGCAGTCGGATGCTGTACCAGTACAGGAATATGTCCGCAATCGCGGGGTGTACACCACTATGGCACACACCTCATTGTGTGCAGATGGGGACACCTGCCTGTGTGGTCAGCACCCTCACAATACAATGCACCCACACGCCATGTCACAGGGGGCGGTCTTGCACAGGTGGCCAGTATGGCTCACAAGTATGGCATTGACAGGGTTGTACAATGCAGCACCAGTACGGGATGGTCACCCTGTGTGGTTATTGTCCAGTCACAACACTATATCTGCATACACCCTCACAACAGGCAGCAGACATACACACATGTTGACACACTGACATGGTGGTGACCACACATGTCTACACTGAGGGACGACGTGGTGCATGTACTGCCCCATCCACATCCATGCACCCCACACTGAGGTATGTACAGATCTCTACCATGGTGTACAGTGATGTGTGGCACGTGGCACATAGTCCCCCCAATCTGTGGCATACATGGGCACACATTCCTGCACACATGTCGGTGCTAGGAATGCCACACCCGCTATATGGGATATGTGCAGGCGTGCAGCAGTATGTAGTGCATCATGCATACCACCACTGTATCCGGCAGCTGTGCCGATATATGCACTTGGGAGGTGGTAGGGGTTACAGTGGCCATGTGACATATGGTCGATGACACCTGACCGATGGGTATGCATTATGGCAGCGCTGTCATGTAATGGCGACATAGCAGACTGTATGCACATGGCAGGGTAGGATGGTGTGTGACACCTGTGACCACCACCTGCACACATGCATGTAGACAGGTGTTTAAACACATGGTGTACACACATACCGCCATGCGTGCTGTTACTATGCCACCATATGACGGCCCCCATGATGGGCATGCATGTGGTAGGGGGTTGCAACTGTGTTATGGACATCGGACACCGCTCATGCATGGCTGCATCGTGCACAATACACGTGTCACATGTATCCCCTGTTGCCATGTGTGTATGCATTGCTACGTTGTGACATGTGTGTTGACATACATGGAACATGGACTGTGGTATGGTATCACAGCTGTCACAGGCAAACTGTACAAGGGTATGTGTCCCAGTCAACACCGCTACACCCTGTAGGGGGTGCATACCACAGACATGTGTCCACCTTCCATTCGTGTGTGTATTACCGCGTACACCAGTGTTATGCATGTGGTACATCACAGGCTTCGTATGTGTCCTGTGTGCAGTCCATGCACACAGCCAGGCGATCACATATATGACATATCCGGACTTTGTTTCACTGTGGTACAGCTGCAGTCATGTGTCATATATGTGTCAGGCCCGTGGTATGTGTGGAGCACGCCTGTCCATGTATACCGATATGGGTGGACTACATCACACCTGTGGGATCATTGATAATACATGTGTACTCTGCATGACGGGCGTACACCACCATATAGACCTGTGGACATATGTCACATGCTGTTGCTGGACTGTGAGGCATACTGCTGCACCGATGACATGGTGCTGGCATGGCAGCTACAGTGTTCACTGCAGTGTGTACATGTTCAGCCTGCACCCATGATGCCTGTGATGTCATCTGTGTGTGTACGTGTAACTGCATGTGTGTCCACCCTGTGCATGTGTACGGGTTTACCTGTCCGTGACTTGCGGTGTGTGCACTCCGTCTGCATGCCGGACGGCGCGTAGCACATACTAAGTGTGTGAGCATGCCCGGGTTGCTGTTGTGTGGGTGGACACACACGACGGTCCACGATCTGCCCTTCCATGATTCCACCCCATGTGTATGCATGTCTGCACTCTGCAGATTCTAAGTGTGTGAGCATGCCCAGTAAGCAGCTGTGTAGATGGACACACAGTACAGTGCACACCGTGCCCGTCTGCGTTGATACCCCGTGTGCATGTATGTTTCCCCTTCGCGACCACTAGGTGTGAGGGCATGCCCAGTACGCCATTCGGGGGTACACAGTGCAGTCGGCACCGATGTCTGCTACTAGGCGTGTAGCCATGGCCAATGACATCCTGCATAGCCATGGTGACCGTCCAGGTGAGCCATATGTGGTTGGTATGCCACAATGGCTGCCTACATCATGCACGCCGGTTGCCCTCTCATAGGGTAAACTGTCTGTGGTGCATCCTGTATCCATGTCGTGATGTTGTGCTCCGTAGTTAGTTGGTATTCCCGAGTGCTGCACTACCGAGTTACTGTACGCCCACCTTGGGATGGTAACATGCTGTGTGACTGCGCACTCTGTCATCATTCCCTATCGGCTGCCTTGCCTGTGCAGATGATATCACCCACCTAGGGGTATGCCTCCTGACAGCGCTGTGCTCAGTAATCTCGGTAGTGCGTTCTGTAAATGCATCATGCTGTAGTGTGTTCATGTAGGTAGGCGTAGGTTCAACTCCCGGCCCTTCCCTGTGTGTGTGTGAGGTGTGTGTGTGTGTGTGTGTGTGTGTGTGTGTGTTTCCAGCTGCCCTTGGTGAGAGTAGTTCCTTTAGTCGCTTCACAACACATACCTTGGCTATTGGCATCTATTCCTTTACGGATGATGTCACCCGCTAGAAGTATGCCTCTGACAGCGCTATGCTCAGTAATCTCGGTAGCGCGTTCTGTAAATGCATCATGCTGTAGTGTGTTCATGTAGGTAGGCGTAGGTTCAACTCCCGGCCCTTCCCTGTGTGTGTGTGTGTGTGTGTGTGTGTGTGTGTGTGTGTGTGTGTGTGTGTGTGTGTTTCCAGCTGCCCTTGGTGAGAGTAGTTCCTTTAGTCGCTTCGCAACACATACCTTGTCTATTGGCATCTATTCCTTTACGATTATGTCACCCGCTAGAAGTATGTTTCTGACAGCGCTGTGCTCAGTAATCTCGGTAGCGCGTTCTGTAAATGCGTCATGCTGTAGTGTGTTCATGTAGGTAGGCGTAGGTTCAACTCCCGGCCCTTCCCCGTCTGTGTGTGTGTGTGTGTGTGTGTGTGTGTGTGTGTGTGTGTGTGTGTGTGTGTGTGTGTGTGTGTGTGTGTGTGTGTGTGTGTGTGTTTCCAGCTGCCCTTGGTGAGAGTAGTTCCTTTATTCACTTCACAACACATACCTTGGTTATTGGCATCTATTCCTTTACGGATGATGTCACCCGCTAGAAGTATGCCTCTGACAGCGCTGTGCTCAGTAATCTCGGTAGCGCGTTCTGTAAATGCATCATGCTGTAGTGTGTTCATGTAGGTAGGTGTAGGTTCAACTCCCGGCCCTTCCCCGTGTGTGTGTGAGGTGTGTGTGTGTGTGTGTTTCCAGCTGCCCTCGGTGAGAGTAGTTCCTTTAGTCGTTTCGCAACACATACCTTGGCTATTGGCATCTATTCCTTTACGGATTATGTCACCTGCTAGAAGTATGCCTCTGACAGCGCTGTGCTCAGTAATCTCGGTAGTGCGTTCTGTAAATGCATCATGCTGTAGTGTGTTCATGTAGGTAGGCGTAGGTTCAACTCCCAGCCCTTCCCCGTGTGTGTGTGTTTCCAGCTGCCCTTGGTGAGAGTAGTTCCTTTAGTCGCTTCACAACACATACATTGGTTATTGGCATCTATTCCTTTACGGATGATGTCACCCGCTAGAAGTATGCCTCTGACAGCGCTGTGCTCAGTAATCTCGGTAGCACGTTCTGTAAATGCATCATGCTGTATTGTGTTCATGTAGGTAGGCGTAGGTTCAACTCCCGGCCCTTCCCCGTGTGTGTGTGTGTGTGTGTGTGTGTGTGTGTGTGTGTGTGTGTGTGTGTGTGTGTGTGTGTGTTTCCAGCTGTCCTTGGTGAGAGTAGTTCCTTTAGTCGCTTCGCAACACATACCTTGGCTATTGGCATCTATTCCTTTACGGATGATGTCACCCACTAGAAGTATGCCTCTGACAGCGCTGTGCTCAGTAATCTAGGTAGCGCGTTCTGTAAATGCATCATGCTGTAGTGTGTTCATGTAGGTAGGCGTAGGTTCAACTCCCAGCCCTTCCCCGTGTGTGTGTGAGGTGTGTGTGTGTGTGTGTGTGTGTTTCCAGCTGCCCTTGGTGAGAGTAGTTCCTTTAGTCACTTTGCAACACATACCTTGGCTACTGGCATCTATTCCTTTACGGATGATGTCACCCGCTAGAAGTATGCCTCTGACAGCACTGTGCTCAGTAATCTCGGTAGCGCATTCTGTAAGTGCATCATGCTGTAGTGTGTTCATGTAGGTAGGCATAGGTTCAACTCCAGGCCCTTCCCCGTGTGTGTGTGTGAGGTGTGTGTGTGTGTGTGTGTGTGTTTCCAGCTGCCCTTGGTGAGAGTAGTTCCTTTAGTCGCTTCGCAACACATACCTTGGCTAATGGTATCTATTCCTTTACGGATGATGTCACCCGCTAGAAGTATGCCTCTGACAGCGCTGTGCTCAGTAATCCCGGTAGCGCATTCTGTAAATGCATCATGCTGTAGTGTGTTCATGTAGGTAGGCGTAGGTTCAACTCCCGGCCCTTCCCCGTGTGTGTGTGTGGGG
The DNA here is from genome assembly GCF_019279795.1 of Protopterus annectens. Classification (NCBI taxonomy): domain Eukaryota; kingdom Metazoa; phylum Chordata; order Ceratodontiformes; family Protopteridae; genus Protopterus; species Protopterus annectens. The sequence continues at coordinate 949,432,175 of NC_056725.1, read as the reverse complement.
TGTGTGTCTGTGTGTTTACAGCTGCCCCTATAGAGAGTAGTTATTTTAGACGCTTCACAACACATACCTTGGCTATCGGCGTCTATTCCTTTACGGATGTTGTCACCCACCTAGACGTGTGCCTCTGACGGTGCTGTGTTCAGTGGTCCACGTTGCGCGTTCCATACCTGTGTCATACTGTTATGCGGTTGGGTAGGTGGGGGTAAGGTCAATCCCCATGCCTGCCAGCTGTGTATGTGTGTCTATACTCCCAGCCGCATGTGTTCATAGGTTATGGCTTTAGAGTTTCCGCAGAACACTTATCCCCTGCCAACATCTCTGTGTTTGTGGATGGTGAGATGCAGCTCGTGGACTGCCTGTGTGCTTGCTGTGGTTGGCGACCTCCGTAGCGTGTTCTCCACGTGCGCCCTGCTGTGGTGTGGTGGGGTGGTGCTGTGTACGTTACACTCCCGGCCTTGCCACATGTGTCCGTCTGTATCTCTCTCGATGTATATATACATACTTATGTTATGCCCATAGCGCTGCTCTTGCATGGACAGCTGTCTGTTCCATGTATCGCATATTTGCACGGCTGACACATAGAACTGTGGTACGATGCATATCCACTCATTGTCCATGCAATGTCCGTATTCCGGCACGCCCTAGAGACATCTGCTGGATATCGTGGCAGACAGCTATCCTTGCTGTACTGACACTGTACCCGTACACGCCATACACCTTGTGTATAATTGCCTGTTTATGGTGTGTGTATGTCTATCTGAGCTGTGTGCATGGTCGTGTGTATGTCCCGCTATAGCCGTCTGTGCAGGTGTCGCCACTATGGGTAATCCTTGTAGACCGCTGTGTCATGTGCACTTCAGCACATACCTGCAGACCGTACTACCCCTCCTACGGCAGTAGCCTTAGATCAACCGCTGCCCTAGGCGATGGGCCCCATGGCGCCCACCACCACAACACATGGTGCCCCCATTCTGGTGTACCTACATGACATAACTACTAGAAAGGTGGCCCTGCTAGTGCGGCGCCCTAGGCAGCTGCCGGGTTGGCGTATGCCTACGGCCGGCTATGAGCACATCACAAGGCATACTTTTACATTCAGTGTTTTACGAAGGCTAGATTTTAATCCCAGAGGGGGGGACCTTATCAACTATACTTTAGAATGCAGACTGAGATGGATTATTAGGTGGAGAGTTGACCACGCACCAGGGCTGAATGATGATGCACAGATTAAGCCTCTTTTGGGAAGCAGGTGGCTTAAACCCAAATAACAGGAATGTAGTTTAGGTACAGCTATACATTTTACACCTATTAGTCCACTCTTTCAGTTGTTTACCACTGTTTTACATTGATATACTATACATATTTTCTATATATATTGTTAGATTTATAATTGATGAGAATTAGGCATAGTACAATATCATATAATACATGTTTTAATAGGATGTTTTTAGAGATGTTAATATATGTGTGTGTATTTAACATTGCGTCTGCGCTTTATATGCTGTGGTTACTTGTTCATTGTTTGATGAGAAATTGACCAATGTAAGTGTAAGGAGGGATATTTAAAGCCTGGATGCTTTTATGTTATGTGTAAGTCTGACGGAGCCTACGGGTGAAAGCGCTTACTTGTATATAAAGGGACCTTTTTATACCATTTGGGCACTGTCCTGGACAATTTCTACGTTGACTGTTTCATCTACCTATGTGTTTTTTGGATTGTGCGCCATATGGTGCCAGCGGTTATTTTGTGTTGATTAGGTGTATTCCATGGTCAATTGACATTAATCATATTGATTCATTAAAGGATCTTCTTTATAAGTGGGAACGCCATAGTTTAACCATCTTATGACCTTCCTAGTTGAAGTTGCTAGTGAGCCATTAGTATGTGTTCCACAGGTCACCCATTTGTTCCGCATTATGGAAGCAAGTGATCCCCATTTTGCTGATGGCAGATTGAGAGCTGTGTAAGCCGGTATTCGCACGACGGTCTGACTTTGTATGGGGAATGTCTAATGTAGTCCCTATCTGTATTTCCTGTGCTATGCCTTACTGCAGCTGTGTAATTCCACCAGGTTTCCAGTTATGGGTGCCATCTTGGTCGTACGCTTGTCCATCCATGGGAATTGCCTACTGGACACTGATATAGGGCTGTACACATTTCACACCTGCTTTCAGCATTATCCGGTGGATGCTTTGCATCATTAGTGGGGAGTAAGGCATGTGCTATACCCACATCCCTCCCACGGGGCGGGCCAACGGATTATCTGCCAAACACCGAGCCCCATTTCTGCATACCCAGGATCCCATGGCTGCAACCCTTGACGGTACACATTACACATCCTTCATGTGTGCGGGACTGGGATGTGGACGCACTTCTATGGACTCACCAATCTGGGGATTTCTGTTCATACGTCCTGCATTTCATGGACACTTGTCATCAACCGTAAACACGCTGGTGGTGCATTTGTCTAGCTGTGCTGTAGTCACGGCTGTCATTTCTTCTGGGTCGATCGCAGCAGGTTGATATTGCAAAAGGATACATTTTTGGAGTCCTACAATGGACACCAGTGTTCATATGTAAAGTGTAGAACTTGTTGGACTGTCACCATCTGGCCAGTGGTTTTGACTGATGCTGTATGTTCCCCAATCGCGGATGTCTGTTTGACTACCCATATTATGTGTTACTTGGCCTATCTATATCCATGTGCCAGTAAGCGGAAATACAGCAAACCTGGAGTCCTGGTCTTCTTCGTAAAAGACATTATTGAACATAAACCAGACCAAAACAGACGATGACAGAAATGATACACTCCACAGTCAAAAGATACTGAGCGCTTTCACCCACTAACATGGGGCATCGTCAGAGTATGAATTACATTAGATAGTTGTCCCTTATATACTTCCTTCAGAGTCGGTTTAATGACAATGAATCAATAAACTTGCTCATAGTTACGTGGACAGTGCTCCAAGTCATAATGATAAAGTGACATATACAAACAGTGTTGCATACATTAACGGAAACATTAATACAACAACAATGTGTTAATATAAATAAAATATTGGTGAATACAATCGGTATATTGATACATAGTTGATAATTGTTGTGAGTAAACCTTAGAATGTAGTGTGTTGATACTGATATTGTATATTAATGTGTATAATTGTTGCATTAAGTTTCCAAGTCATGGAATAAATAAGTACAATTAAATGCATATTTTGTATAAATATGAATGTAAATAAGAGTCACAATGTTAAACATAAATATGACTGTATTATAACTATATCAATATGATATGGAATAAACTGTACTTGTTTACATCTTGTTTTCAAGTGACAAATCTATGTCCATGCATCATATATATGGCCCGTCGGACTGCTGTGTGTAGATATCTACATGTGAACCCCTCGTTTCATACCTTGCTTTGTTACTGTCTGTGGATTACCTGTGTACACACATCTATTACCATGCCATACCTTTCCACTGTACAGGTTCTGGCATGGTGTATGGCCGGTTAGCCCTTAATCTTGCTGTGTGTTACATTGACCTGTGTCTATCCGGCAATTCGCTGGCGTGTCTTGTGAGACCTTCTTGCTTCTATAGGGACCTGATCCCGTAATTGTGACATGCTTCCACTGGCCATATATTTCTCTGTCATCTGGGATCTGTGTGTAACCAGTCCTTTCAGGACACTTTCTATTGTTGTTCTTTTTTGGTTACATATACGAGTACTTTGGTATGTTGTGCTATTATTGTGTGTGGAGCATTTCTCCACGGGCCTCTGCTGTCACTGGACATATATCCAGCTAGCCTAGCCCGGTCAACATGTGTGAGCCAACTGAACACAATTCGTACGGGGGCACCTTCTGACAAGTGGGTCGGGTTGCAGATGCATAACCGTCGTCAATCCATACTACTAACACACACGTTATTCTATCCACATTCTATGTTTGTCTTATCACATAGCATGTGTTTCTCACTATTTCTAACGGTACTTTACATGGCATTGCCCGATTCCATACTTTCAGAGGCTGACAGGTTTGAGACATGTATAATTGACGTGGGGGACACAGCCTTAACTTTCCCTGCTGTGAGCGGATCACACACGCACACTTGCATTTTCTAATTGTGGGTTACGCGCAGGCGCACATGCATATCCGTATTCTGTTTACATATGTTTACTGGGTCTGTGTGGTTACGTGGTCTGTGTTAGTTGTGACTGTCCCGGTAACATATCTCTGATCTGGTTGACGGACGTGTGCGGAACGCACTTTCACCTTTACACATGTGACAGTCTTTGCGGCATGGACGCATTACGTACACGTTCACATTTATATGTTCTATAGTCGTAATTCAAACGGGACTGCATTCACGTTTGCCGGTTACTGTGACCACTACACGTTAGCTGTTCTGTCTCATTTATATGCATACCCATGGTACTTGGCTAAATTTACATACCCCCCACCCCACCCACCCCCCGCACTCACTTACATCACAGGCATCCATTCTCCTGCTGGGAAAGGTGTGGTACTACATGTTAAACATTCCTTATTCCCTCCCGCTCATGGCCCAGGATGCATATGTCGTGACCGCAGGGATATTCAGATCACAGGGGCTTATACCCCCTACACCTACAGGCCTTCTATTGTCAGGGTGTTCCTGTGGTGCTTTGGGTTTGGACTTGTCCACCTAGTGTACGGAACTGCCCTGACTGTGTACAAATGTCAGACGAGTCACATGGGCACGGTTTGTCTGTGTCTATGATACCATATCCCCCCCCCCATTATTCCTAACTGTGTGCGCTGATTGGCCGGCGTGCCCGTTGTCGATCTTGTTATAGTGATTGCACACAGTCTGGTCGACCAGACCTATTTCCATTACTAAACCTCTGTATTTATAACCTGTCTCGCTATATTACATGGGTTTAACATTGCGTGACGGCTTTCACTGAGCCACGGACATGTCCATTGCTTAGTTTGGGGCTGTCCCGCTCTGCTACACACATTTAACATGGCGGAACAGGTTGAACAGCTCAGCAACGGTGACATCGGGCTCTCCGTCGTTGTTTATTATTGCATCGCTATGTTGACTTTGTTTCACATAGCGTGACAGTGTCAACATTGGTAACGGACACAGTACGTCCGCACCGCCGCGGGTGCCGTATGTCTGCATTTGGGTGGCGGACAGGCATTATGCTGTGCCATTATGTCTGGGAATATATGTTTCTTTCCATAGATGATATGGCATACTAGCAATGACCCGTGTTTGGGTGTGGGTACTGCTGTATTTACCCATGGCAAGGGCGGCCGTAGGTCAAGTGGTGCCCTAGGCAAAAGGACTCCATGGTGCCCCCACCACATCACCTGCTACCCCCATCCTGGTCTACCTACACCAAATAAATACTGGGAAAGTGACCCTAGTAGAGCGGCGCCCTAGGTGGCTGCCTAGTTGGCCTATGCCTACGGCCGGCTATGTGTGTGGTCCCTCGGGCATCGGCCTCGGGAACGCACCACGTCTGCCATGGGTATATCTAGCATTACACACATCTGGGCGTGGTTTATTGCATTAATGTTCCATGTGTACAGACACGTGTGTTTGGATAACCTACGATAGCTTCTGCTATTGGCATACAATGCTGTCGGTGGTGCCGGTTACCATACATATGCCTTTCTCAGAAGCAGACTTCACACTTCTAAACACTAGTGTGGTCTCCTTTAAGGCCCCTGAGCCAGTGGTAAACATTACTCACACCGCTGAATCACTTACATATGCCTTCTACCAGCACCTACAGGACTGCATGGATCAGGCAATCCCATACAAAACTGAGACTCTGTACCAGAGCCAAGCGTCCGGTCTGGTGGACCCCAGCCATACACAAGCTGTACAACGACAGGAGGAGGCTACTACAGGATAGAGCAGAATCCTTGTAAAGTAAGACACCCTTGCTCATTATATGTGAAGAACTACAAGCTCTCATGAAATCATCCAGGGCAAATTCAACAGCTAAATCACCAAGGACTCTGAAGACAATCATAAGGCCTTCTTTAGCTATGTTAGATACCTGGGAGGACACTCCCAGATATGTTCAGACTGGGTTCAGAATGATGTGAAGATTACTGAACCTACACACATTGCCAACATACTGGCTGACAGGTTCGGTGCAGACTTCTCCCCCCCCTCACTCCCACATGGAGAGATATCTAGACCAGAGGATTGTAGCCCCCAGAACATCTGTAACACACAGGTGGGAAATGCTCTCTCCAAGGCAGTGAACACAGCATCCATGGGACCAGATGGTGTCCCAGCTGTGTACTCCATGAACTCAATGAGGAATTAAACCCACAGTTAGGACAGCTGTTTAATCTTAGCCTCACCTCGGGATACGTACCCATGTAGTGGCGCAAGGCGACTGTAGTCCCACTTCACAGGGGCGGTGCCTCCACTGACCCTGGTAATTACCATCCCATTAGCTTGACAAGCCTTATCTGCAAAGCCATGGAGAAGGATCATAATGGAACTCATAGATAGAGACATAGGGGACTTGCATACTTTTGATCCAACCCAGTTTGGCTTGGTCAAAGGCAGATCATGCCTTTTAAACTTGGTTGACTTTTTAGAAACAGTCACCAAGGCCATTGATGAGGGTAGAGCAGTCCATACAGCCTACCTCGACCTGGCAAAGGCCTTCGACACAATACCCCCCTCAGGTATCATTGATGACATAATCAGCTTGTATGTAAACCCATACATCGCAGGTTGGGTTGCAAACTGGCTGAGTGACGGAACCCACACGGTCAGAGTTGCTGGCGCCATGTCGGACTCACAGCCAGTCACAGGTGGGGTCCCACAGGGCTCAGTCCTGGGTCCACTCTTTTTCGGCATCTACATTTCCAATGTACAAGCAAACACAGGGGGGTTATGGCTGACGATGTTTGCAGATGACTGCGGACTGGGTGCCATAGTCGGAAACACATCTGACACGGATATCCTTCAGAAGGGCCTCACAGATATGGATAACTGGTGCCACAGACATATGGCCTACAGCTAAGTGCCAGGAAATGCATGGTCATACCCTTTGGGAAGAACAAGGTTACCCCTAGCTACCATATAGGTGGCAATCCACTAAGCACAGAGGATGTTAACAAGGATCTGGGTACCCCAGTTGTCCGTAACCGTTCGTTCAACACACACATTGCTAAAGTAGTTAGGTAGACCTTCTACATTGCCCACCTGCTCATGTAGGGATTCACATCTAGATCAGGGGAGGTCATCGTCCCCCTGTACTCATCACTCATTAGACCTATGATTGAGTACAATGCCCCATTCACAATGTATCTGACCCGACACCTGCAGCAGCTGGTAAGGCCCCAACAGTTCATTGCCAAACAGATGCAGGGTCTCAGGGATATGTGTTATGCTGCCCGACTGAAAGGACTCTGGCTCTATTCGGTCGCATACCACTTGCTCAGAGGTGACCTGTGCCTGACATACAAGGCCATGTCGAACCCAGATTTGATGACTATGCTTCACCTAAAGAATCTAGATCCCTCAGAACCACAAGGGCAGGGGACTTAAACCTTTACACGGTCATTATTAGAACGTGCTGGAAGGACAGATTCATCACCCAGACACTCACTATGCTGTGGAACTACATCCCAGTACATGTGAGGCAGAGCACCTCGCTGGCCTTGTTCAAGAGGAGTCTTGACCAATGGATGGGAAATTGCAGATATACCCCAGAGATTACTTCAGTGTCACTGCTTGACAGAGGTACAGCAATATAATAGGCATAGTTTTCTGCAAACTGAAGGGGTGGCGAGGGCAACATAACTATGGGCTAGGCTTATAGATGCCCTTGGGCGGACAGCCTACTGTGAACCTATGGACCTATGTACCTATGTTCATAGTTTGTCCCATTCACACTTGTCTATCCCCTGTCCTCATTCATACGTGGATATTTCTGTGGCGCATGATTGAACTATGTATTACCTGCAGGTATGATGTGTACAGTGCACATATGTCACGGTTGATTACAGTGTATCTGTGTGCCTACCTCTGTGATACTGAGGACTACCACACATGCTTCACAGCATTACATGCATATGTCCATACTATTATTCGTTGGCCTGTGGGGGGTTGTCAGGGCAACAGTTACATGTGTCCCTGTTTGTGCATGCATCATGGTGGTCTCTGACTGGACTACATTGCTATCGTGGGATGGACAGTGGTGTTGGTGTGTGTTTGGGTTGTGTTTCCACTGCCGATATGTCAGTGGGGGGTGGGGTTGGCATATGTTCCTCTTTGCAGGGGGCCCCATCCTGGACATTTGTGTCATGCGTTGACACTTGGCACATGCCATATGTCCTGTGATATTCCCACAGTCGTGTATGCCTTCCTGCATTACTACTGTGTGTTACTGACATTTTGTATCTGGTACGCATGGCTATTATGTTGGATAGCTTAGCCTATTCCCATTATATGACATACCCATTCATCCAGGCATATACCTGTTATTCAATCCTTTGCATTGGCTGTGGGTGTTTGGCCATCCGGCACCACTTTTATCTACATGTGATGTCCCACCTTCACCTTCTTTGCATGTGGCACCCTGTTGGGGTGTCCTGCTTGGTGGGCAGATGTTCTGCCCTATGTGTTGTGTTTGACATGTCTGCTTAGCTAATCATCGGTACGGTGGCTGCACATACTGCTTTGTCCAGATGTGTACAGTTATGGACACCGTGGCGTGTGAATGCCTATGGGGTTTTGACAGGTCCATACCACATGCGGGATGTATGCATTCTGCCGACACATTCACATGCAGCCATTTGGATATCAGTACCTGAAGTGGGATGTTGACATGTGGGGTACATATTTGCACACGTGGCACTGCCTAGGACAATACTTCATACTACATTTGAGGTATACCCACTGTGTGTAGGTGTGCAGCTGCGCAAGACTGCTAGCTGGGTTGGGTGGATGGTCGTACATGGGTGCGGGTTACGTGCTATGACGGGGCTGTTGTGTATTACATTTGCATGCATGGGTTCTGCTTCTGGATATTACGCTTCGGCATATGCCGTCCTATGTGTATGCGACGGGCACGTTGCTGGGTGTCGTGCATGTTGCTATGCACATGTTTGTCTATGTTTAGGCTATCTGGTTTCCTTCTGGTTGTTATATAGACACGGCTGCCCGGCTGTGTACTCTCACTACTGCTGGTGACCATGCCCATGGGGCTACTTGTGTGTAGGTGCGGCGCGATGACATGCTGCAGTACACCTTCACTGGGTATGCCCACTGACAGTGCAGTGCGTGACGGACACGGTATTACGCGTATCCTTTGTTCCTTGGACGGGTACAGTTTGGACTTCGTGGGTTACTGTTTGGTTCTCCGTTTTGTGTAAACGGGTACTATGTTGCATACTCTGCGTACGTTTCATTATCCACGGACACTGGCTGGTGCGGTTACTATTGCAGGCGGCCTGTGACAGTCAGCACTTTAGGTTGCTCCTCGCCTGCCGGCTTGGCCACACCTACAGGCGCATCCTACTTGAGCTCGCGCACGTGCCTTCTGCACGTGGTTGTGGTTGCGGCGCGCACTATGCATGTGGCACTGCTACGCCGATTATACACTGCACTGCCGTCACACGCCTTACACCGGCCTTGCGCCGTGCTTCATGAATCCGGGGGGCTGTTTTATTGTGCAGGGTATTGTCACCAGGAATAACACAAATGCTATAATTCCTAAACAGTGATGGGTGTGTGTAGCAGACTAATCAAAGAAATACCACTTGCAGAAGGAGTGTCACCTGTGAAAGAGGTATTGGACTGAAATGGGGGTAGCAAGTATGAGAGGTTGGTTTTAAAAATGCTGGTTGTGCATGAACTTGACCATAGTGGCAGCTTAGGAATTGAACCGATCTGCATGGCCATTTATTCATTATCTATCGTCAAAGTATATTGTTTTGTATTGTTTTACTGCACTTACAGTTTCATTACATTAGCAGCCATACTCTAGTTAAACTTTCATAGGAAGCCTTATAGTTTTATTGTTTAGTTTATATGTTAGTCCCAGGTTAGCTTACGTTTGAGTAAAACATTAAGTATTTTCCAGTATCATTGTATCTGCCCCATCATTACCACCAGCACGTATACTTTGTGCACTGGGTGTGTTGTACCAGTTTTCTTTGACTGTGACCATGATTTTATATCACAGATTTTTGTGTTCCACCATTCGGCTTCATGACTTTTCTGTCTGTGCTGCATTCTACTTGAAGATCTTAGGATCATCTGAAGAAATACAGCAGAATCTCTCTATGCAGTCATAGATGCTAACATAGAACTGGACCAGTACTTGATTATATATCAGCGCTAGTTGATAGTAAATAGGGTCTGGCCCCATATCTCTGATATACAGAGACAGTCAGTAACACCCAAACTAACATATCCTTCACATAATCTCTAAAAACTTCCCAACTAACATACCTCTCCTAATAAATGTCTATGATACATAGGGACACAATTGGGTTGTGTTGCATGACTAAGCTTGGGTTGCTTGACTAGGCTTATTAAGGCCATGGTAGTTGTTAGCCTATATACTTGTGAACCTTTGTTAACATGAGGCTGAACTCCCATAATAAGCCAGTTGTAAGTCCAGTGCTAACCCCCATTTTTATTCTCTTTGGATTTAAGTTATTCTTTTTAGGTCTGATAGGGCTGCCAGAACATAATCATTTGAAACATTCTCAGCTCCCAATATGCTTATATGGTACAGTTAACTACTTGACCAAAGTCCATGTAGCATATGCCAACTATCCCTTGTAGTCATCTGACCAAAGAATGTTGTCATTTTATCCAAACTGTCCTACATGAGGAATCCCTTTGCATCTCTGAAAATAGATATCGTATTCATACATGGCAATCAGTACATGAAAACTAACACAACCGTAAAACAGAAACAGTAGTAGCAGTGGTTACTTTTGGCAACAAAGGGCATAGGCAGCATAATAGTAGAATCTTATAACTTGGTTCCCTTACCCACAAATGGTGCAACCCTGGAGGATATTCATATTAGCTAGAGGGATTTGTGAGGTACAGCCACCTACAACATGTTAGACAACCTTTATGGAAACATTTGAGTAACGGGAGTTATTTTTAAAGGCAAAGTATGTTAAGGAGTTGGCACTTGAGCAGTACAAATAACTAGTACTAAAGAACATTAACAGAGGTAAAAGACTACCCTTCCTACACACTATTTTAAGATTCCCCTTCCAAGGCTGCATAGTTTTTGGGACAAGCACTTATTACTATAAACTCTGTAATTCACCTGGTACAAAGTTGTGTGAGTTCAGACTAGTGGGCTTATTCAAGTAGAAGGACTGGGTAGAACAGTACCGACATGGGGTGCAGCAGAACTGGCAAGGTGCATTACTGTTCTTTCTTTGTTTTTATTTGTCAGGTTATTATTTCACATTTATTTTTTATATCACTTTTCAACAGCTTGCAGGTACCCTTAGTTTATTATTTATTTTTATTTATTTATTTAACATTTGTTGACCGGGAATGTCCGACTAGGTTCCACAGAGCCTGTTTTCAGCGGAGGCCCGGGGAGAAACGCTCCAGATGCATGTCTTTGGAATGTGGGAGGAAACCGGAGTACCCGGAGGAAACCCACGCGAACACAGGGAGAACATGCAAACTCCACACAGAAGGCACCCCAGCCGAGAATCGAACCGGAGAACCTCTTGCTGCGAGGCGACAACGTTAACCGCTGCACCACTGTGCCGCCCATATGTTTGGTATGTTGTTTTTCAATGACATGTGAGTTGGGATTATAAAACAGCCTTTTATAAGTTTATTGCAAACCCTGATTCCTTTTGGTATGGTGTTTGTTAGACAGGAGGAATGCATTTCATCCACTTTCTGAAACTTTGTAGTGATGGCACAGTAAGCTTTTAGGTTGCATATGATTTGTAATGCAATGTGGTAAGCTGCATAAACAAGCAGAAAATAAAAAAATATTGTCTGTGTATATTAACACAGCTTTAGGAGAGTACAGATTTTACAGCATTCTTGAATAAGCTCACTAAAATTCTTTATGGATGGTACCCAAGCTGAATGGTTTTACAGATGGGTCTATATTAGAAAACTGATAGTTGTTTTCAGCGAATGCTCACATGAGCAAAAACGCTGGATATGGAACTCCTTATTGTGGGGGGGGGGGGCTGTACCCCCCACACCCTAACTATATATTCCAACTCCGAGCTTACACTACAGTGTGGAAAGGGCAAACATCCCACTCCTCACTGTACCAGACCTCACAAACACACTTTCAATTTCCAGCATTTTCGCTCATGTGAGCATTCGCTGAAAACAACTTTTGGTTATCTGATATAGACCCTTTACAGATGACCTTCCTGAAGCACTGTTTGCATTTTAGGACCAGGGATAATTCTTTAGCAATGTGGAATAGTAGTCTGTCTTTTCCACATCTACTATTGAAAGCTGACTTAGCTATTGAGTGCTTCTAATGCAATAGTGCACCTTTTTTTCTGTCACATTATGATTAGTCCTATTCCACCAACATTAATGCATCCTATACTGCTCATCTCGGGACATAGTTGTGGTGCTCTTTTCTCATATAACAAACAGCAGTAGGACATTATGTAAAAGCACATCAACGAGCAGTAAAATCCATTACATATTTTTCCATTAGATGTACATCCAAACAAGTGTGCTGCAGAAACTATTTAAAAAAAAATCACATTTGTGTCTGCCTCTAAAGTGAAAGATGCAAAAAAAAAAAAAAAAAACAAAAACAAAAAGTAGCTCATATAAGCACTTCTTCCCTACATTTCAAAGTGTAGTGATATGGTTTTACTATCAGCATAGGGCTGTAAATAAAATGAGCACACAGAGGAAACTGTTAGCATTTCCTGAAGAGTTAAATTACCCTTCCCCCAAGGTACTGAAACCTGAGCCATCACACTAAAAGCTGTCTGAATGTAAACAATAGGATCACCTGACCTACCAGCTTAATCAAAACAATGAGATCTGCAGGGAATCTTGACACTCTCCCTTTAAATTAAAGTTAGTAAGCCTCTACAGTGATGTTGTTATTGTGTCTTTCAGATTTTCCTGGTTAGGGGTCACCACAGTGGAACTCCGGTCTGCTAATGATCGGCAGCAATTTTTTTTAAAATTGCCAGCTCTGGCGCACAACCTTCAACGAAGGTATGCCTATTCATGCATATCTCCACACAGAAGACGCTCTAGCTGAGAATCGAACAGGACAACGTCTTACTGTGAGGAGACAATGCTACCGCAGCACCACCAAGCCTCTACAGTGATATGTTTGTATAAAATAAAGCTGCTTATACAGAACCCACAAAGACTCTTTTATTGTGTCCTAGACACAAAAGCGACAAATCATAGTAGGTGAGTTAGTTTAGAAAGAGAAAGAAAAAGGGGGGTGTAGGAAAGAAGAAGAGGGAGAGAGCCAGTTACTTAAATGCATGAGAAGGACATATTATAGTATTAAGTAGGGTAATTAGATATAGGTAAATTGAGCCTAGGAGGAGAATTTAGTCAGGAGTAAAAAAATAAAAAAATAAATGTACATGCAAACAAACTATGCAAATACCCATACTGTTTAGATCCCTATCTAGAAATTATGAATTGAATATCCATGATGGGTCAGACTATCATATCTGATTGGCTCTGATCAGCAGTCAAATGCATTTCTTCATGTCAGGCTAAGGAGTTGCCTGTATGCCTGCTTGTTTTCTTTCTGTTCTAAAATAAATTATTTTGTATTAGTCATTTTCTGCTCTGACTCTGCCCTCAGTGAACAGCACCGATAATTCCATTTTGATCTCTGCATGTTAATGTGACATTCTACAAATTAAGACTCATTTGAAATGCAACTAAATAAGTGCTATTACAGTTAAACACATACTCGTCATGTCAGTAGATTTACAGCAGCAATAATGTTGTCCAAACCTGTAATTTCTCAGTGAGTGATGGTCAGAGCACAGGGCAGCTGCAAGATGTAATTTTAGCAAACCTTTTCTTGCAGTCTCTCATAAATCATTATGATGTGGCATGCCATGGCACAATGTTATTAATATGTGCATTTTGAGATTATTTAAGGTCAATACCAACCTTATGCTGCAGCCTTTACAGTCTCCTTGTTTATCTCTGTAATTCCACAATCCAATAGGCTTGTCATCAAAGTAGGTTTCCCCCATACAGCCTGTAAAGGTAACTGTTTTCACAGCATCTGCTTTCTAAAGAAAAAATGTGACAAATACCAAAAACTTTTAATTTTGCAGGGTATCCCACATTTCTTTATTCATTTGTTAACTGGCTGGGTAGATTGACCAAAAAGTAACACTTTGCACTGGATCTTATAAAAGAACATTTCTGCAAGTATTCCATGATTATCCAAAACACAGAAATGCAACAAAAACAGAAATTAGTAAAACATAAGACTTACCTGAGTCAATTCTGAGCCAAAAGCAGGAAGATGAGGTCATGTTTTGTCCAACAGCTTCAACATATAAACTAATTCTGATTTTTTTCTATTTATACTAACTACTTACATACTAAACAATTTTTTTATAAACATCTTTACTAAATCACAAGTAAATAGTAACACAGGTGCACGTACAGTAATACAAAAGTAAACAAACCATAGTAGAATTTTTTCATGCATTATACACATATTAACTTTTTAACATTCCTTAACTCTAGCATTACCTAAATTCCTAAACATTACTATGCATGTATCGTTCACACAAATTTTCTTTTTTTTTCTTTTTTGAAGGATCCCACCTGATCTCTTCTACAAAATCCAGTTTTGATTTTTATTTTTGCAAGGCAAGTGTAGTTTTAGGTAGTTGTGAAAGAAGTAAATATAGGCCTGTAAGCAGAGGTTGTTGATGGATTATTGGACTTGGTAATAAGAATTACAACTGCCTCCTTCCACAGCTTTGAACATGTGTGTTAAGTAAGAGGTAGGTTAAAGAGTTATGTCAATAACGGATATTTTCACCATATTTTTTGTGAAACCGGGGCTTAAGTGAAAAAGCCCCAGCAGGCTCATGATTAGGTACCACAATTATCAGCTGCTTAGTTTCCTCATGAGATATCTTCTTGAAAAATAATTTTAAAATATAAGGCTCTGCTGGTCAGTTGTTGGGTATGGAGATTCCTGAGGGAGTTATAAATTCTTTGGCAAACTGCTCAGAGCAGAAGGATGGATGCAGGTGAACTGTCTTTGACTGGCTTATTAATATGTTGACTATGCTCCAAAAATGTTTAGGAAAAAATTTTAATAAATGTTGAAGTTTGTATGTTATGCAGGTAAATGGTTTTATGCCCATTTTACTGACATTTTACCTGGTTATGAATGCTGACGTGCAAGATTATCCTCTGCAGTTTAGGTTTATTTCCATGTTGCTCAGGCTGTGTCACTTGATTTCAGTAGTGAGTGATGCTCACTAGTTAGACAGGACAACTGTGAATATTTATTGAAATGTTTTACTACTGGATAACTGTTTTTGGAAATTGTGTTTCACCTGGTAAGGTAGTATAGATATGGTATAGAATGGGTGGAGGCTTCTTTTTGTGTGTGAGACTACTAATTAGTGATTACACGGTGATCATGGATATTAGGTGGCTGACATGGATATCTAATTTTTTCAGGTTGCTTAGTAATGAGGAGATCAGGCAGGCTGCAATTACCTGAAGCAATTGTTGTTTACTTAATCACATGCAGGAAGTGCAAGTCTGGTAGAAACTGTTAATGTCATGAACAGCATGGATCAAATGTTGAATGAATATTGTATTACATGTGGTTGGTACACAAATCTGTGTCAAGCCTCGACAATGAGTACCATATTCCATGCTTTTGTTGCCTGATTTTGTGGCTGATCTTGCACAATTACATTGCCTGATTCTGGGGTTCCTATCAGCAGACCGAAAACGCATGTTTTCGAATGTGTCTTGGTCGAACTGACAAAACCAAAACTGCAAAATATCGAAGCGGCATGTAAGTGAATTCTTTCGCTTGGCCACTTCGGTACTTTGCCATTTTCGGCACTGTAGTGCGGTCTCGGAGTTGATATATTCAAGTAGGGGGGGTGTGGGGGGCAAAGCTCCCCACTGAATCTCATGTTTTAATGTGCTTACTTTTTTTTTTTTTTTTTTTTTGTTGGAACAGCGATTTTTTTCCCTTGGAAAAAAATCGCTGTTCTGGCAGTTCGGTTTTGTAAGCTTTCACTTACATGGGGTCGATTAATCACCGTTCACTTACCTAAGCATTCGGTGATCTAATATAGACCCCAATTCTGGTGTCTGAATCAGTGGTAGTTTTCAAAGTTTTCTATCTATATGGATGAATTCAAAAGTATCCAGGTTCCCAGTAGAATTTTTTAAGCTGCTTAATTTGCAAGGAATTGGGATATAGAAAGTAGGTTAAGGAGTTCTTTCTTTGATTTTTGTCAATGCAAATGCCTTGGATCAGCTAGTCGACACCCCCATAAGAGGTGAAGATATCTTGGACTTGGAATTAACCAACATGAGTAACCACTGCAGCATCCCTACAGTGTCATCCTCCTTGTTAGGATCCAACTACAAAGTGTTCAATTTCGAATTAACCATCTCCACCGACCCCCCCCCCCCCCCCGCCGATAGGGTCAAACAAGGAAACTTCTTCAAAGCTGATTACAGCCTCCTGATGGAAGGTTTAAGCAGCTTCACAGCCCGCTTCCCCTACAGAGGAACGGGCACATATATCCAAACTTACACCAAAGTACTTTACTAGCATTTATATAGCTACATGGAATCAGGAATATCTAATAGGAATAAATCCTCCTCCTCAAGGAAGAATAAACCTGTCTGGTGGACATCTGCAATAAATAAGCTCTATAATAATAGGAAAAAATTGCTGTCCAGGATCAAGAAGGATCAGGTGCATAATTGGCAGCAATCTCTCCTTAGCCTGAGCAAGCAAATAAGAGCACTAATGCAATCATCCAAAGCAAACTTGTAGGAACAATATTTAAAATCTGTCCCTATTTTTGAGCCTTTGTCCCGCCCAAATTTTAGGCTTTGTCCCGATTTCATGCACCAAGAGGTTGAGAGGGATGATAGGACTTGTTGGCAGGACAGACTTGTGTCCCAGAGACTCCCCCCTCTGTGGAATAGACTCCCGCTCCAAGTCAAGCAATGTACTTCATTAACGCTTTTTAAGTGCAACCTAGATAACTGGATGGGGAACAGAAAATACTCCCCTGGGATTCCACCTATGTCACTGCTGGACAGGGGCATTGGGTGCTGACATGTTGGCTTGGTTAGATTTGTAAGGGCCTCAGGGCCAATAGCCTAGTAACTTCCTATGATCCTATGATCCTATATATGATGTTAATTTGTATATGACAGCATAGCACAGCACTTGCATTCCTTATTTTCATTATACTGTGAAAGTTCACAGTGCTCTTTATAATTTTTTGCACTTTTTAAAGTTTAAAGTTTTTTGTACCTTTTAAAGTTGTATTTTCAAACTACTGTAAGGGCTGCTGTTCTGTGCTGAAATACACTGCATCTAGTGTTTCTTAGTTAGTATTAGGCAATTGTTTGTGGTTCCTTAATATTTGCGGCTAAAAACAAGTGATTTTAATTTAAGAGGGTCAAAGTTTGCAATTTTGTGGCAAGAGAGGGCTGAATTCACCTTTCTGAGTTGGGAATTGTTGGTGGAAAGTTCATTTTGTACTTAGCTGATTGGCCTTATGGCATAGTTATTTAAAACTTGCTTTTTTTCTGATCGAATATAAAGCTTGTGTTTGCGTGAAGCTGCTCTTTGCACAGCAGTGATTACTGGTGCCTTATATACGTGCAATTGCCAGAAGTTGAAATTTCACTATATGAAACACCTTTGGACTTTACCTCAGTCCCGCTTACAGTGTAACTAGTTGGCATAGTGAGCATCATTTACACATTTAGTTAAGATTATTTAGGTCTGCCTTACCTTATTATAGCACCCAGGACTTTTCCTGCTCAGACAGCATCTGCTTTGTGTGCTAGGCAGCATCACTGGTTAGGTTAGCTCTAGATTATACCAAGTAACACCCTACCCTTGTCCATTTACAAACAACCTTCACTCCTATCCCTTGTAAGCACACATTAAGACCTAAGATTATGGATGGGTTCTTTTGTGCAATCTCTGCATCCAGCTTGGTGGACATGAGCATCCTGAGGCAATGTAACAACTGCCTTATGAACAGTGGCAACCACTTAATTCTCAAACGGTCAAATATGGTATGTGTGAAATGTAGGTACACATTGACAATGGAGGCTAGACTCTCACATATATACATCAAAAGCAACACACAGGTTGTCAACAACTCACATATCACTCAGCATACCCACAAATGACCACACACATTGACCAATATATGCGGAGGTGCTCAAATATAAATTACCCTTACCTCAAAGGCCTCTCGGGTACAGTCCTAAAAAACTCTGCATGCACACAAACAAACAAGACAATTTCCATCACTACACATAAAGCCACATCTCATTGTGTCTCAACTATCAACTATCAATCCCATAAAGCAAAACACTCCACAACCTAATATTCTGTGTATAGGAAACACACTGATGTCCCTCTTTCCAGGCTGGATAAGGAGAAGTTTAGTTGCTTGTCAGGAGCCAGGTTTCGCCAGATTGTGCAATCACTCAAGTCACTTACACCTCTGTACCAGTATGGCTCAGTTATAGTTCATGTAGGCATGAATGACCTGAGACATACCTCCTTGGACTATAGGAAGAAAGACTTGATTGAACTTTTAGAATATGTATCACAGGAAGATATGAACCGAGCACTGAGCAGCATTCTACTGTCTCCAAGTATAATGTCACAATACCAGCAGAAATCGACTTTAACAACTTGCTTAGCTGCTTGTGTCATTCTAAAGGGGTCTAATACTTTTTAGCATTGACTTGTCAGGTTGACAGCCCATGCTATTTTGCCAGAAAAGGTCTTCTCTAGGCTTTTGGATATTGGCTAAAACATTATCCACCCCATAGTGCCTTTTTTGGGCATTGCCAAACAAATAAACCTTTTAACGTAACAAAAGCTGCAAAGGACAAGATAAAGGTGTTATGGCTCAGTACTAGGAGTCTCAACAAGAAAGTGCTCTCCCTGGAAGCTCTCCTCACATTGGAGAATGCTGACATCTGTGCAGTTACAGAAACATGGTTCACAGCCATAAACTGCACTCTGGCAGTGCATGGCTATAATGCGTTTCATACGTTCCTACCACCCACTGAACGCGAAAGAGCAAAAAGTGAAGGTGTATCTATCTACATAAATGATAAGCATACCTCAAGGTTGGTCAAACAATATGATATGCTTGAGCTACTCCATGTCCATCTAACTGTGGGAAAAATCCATTACCATATTCTTGCTAGCTACAGCTCTCTCATCATGAACCAGGAAAGCTATACATCATACTAGAAGTTACTAGAATCACTCACCAACCAGCCTGATATCATACTCATGGGCATACCTCTCAACCTCTCAGTGCAAGAAATCTGGACAAAGACTGACAAAATGGGGCCAAAGGCCCAAAAATAGGGATATATTTTAAATATTACTTTTATAATCTTAGAAAGTTGCTAAAGTAACAGAATTTGTTTTAATGCACATTTTCTGAAGGATTTGAAGTCGGAAATTCAAATGTATGTCATTATTTAGTGACTTCAATCTTCAGATCATCCCAGTAATTCATCAGAAAAACACAGATGTTTTGAGGAACAGACCAAAAATATGAGCAAAAAAATCTGGAAATTCTGCGAAAATCTGTACAGCTGAGAGTTATGTTCATGGGTGATTTTAACTACCACTCCATTAACTGGAAGGCATATACAACCACTAACATGCAGGTTCAAAGATTTCTTGACTTTGTAAATTCAAATGCCCTGAGGCAGCTAGTCTGCTCTCCCACTAAGGAAACAATATCCTAGATCGGGTATTCACAAATATGGCAGGGTGCTGCAGCCCCCCTAGTGTAATGTCCTCACTGGTATGATCAGATCATAAAGGTTTAGGTTTCTAGATTTAGATTCAGGTATGTTAGCACCATTGTTCTGTTTAACTTATATACTTATACAGAATGTCAAGTACCAAACTGTTGCATTTAACTTTCACTTTTAATTTTTGCCTTTATTTACATTTTTTATTTTTATTTTTATTTTCATTTTTGTTAACAAATGTAGGTTAGGCACTAGCACTTTAAATGTCTCTAATTAAATAATTAAATAATTAAATAATTGATTGTTTTATTGTTGATTGAATGAAGACTCTTTGGTATATATAGAACCTGTAGTTCCCATGTATTACTGGATCGGATGAAGCGTACTTAGGGTACGCGAAAGCACTTATCTATACAATAAACCTGTTTTTACAATCGCGGTGGTCTGCTTCCAGTGTTTCTACCTTTGGATTTTCTTTTCTTTTTTGAAGTGGACCTATGGGAGCCAGCATTCATTGTGTATTCATATTGTTGTGCTGCTGAACTGTTCGCTGTTTCCACACGATGGACAGTGCTGCTGTGGAGCTAGATTACGTTCCTGAGAGACCAGACCTGAAGAGGAAATGGACTCTACTTATGGAGAAAAGAGACAATCCTTTTTTGGAAATGGAATTTTTTACATCAGGTACATCGAACATAACAAGTAGTACTTATAATGTACCTGAATTTAATACATTGTTTAAAGATTTAGAGAACACTCTTTACAAACTGCTCAGACTTGTTTGGCAGCGGCGCAACCTTGAAGCCTGCCTACATTTTAAAGTTGTACCTAGAGGGATGAGAGTTCTTTGTAGGCCATCTTATGGCAAAAGCCATCCTGATTTACTGAAAAGATGGCAACAACTCAACCTCGAACTGAGCTATAATTATATAAAATTATTAATTGAATACTTTACACCGATAGAAAATGATTTGAACAGTAAGGTTGAAACCATATATAATGATATCTTAACTCGATTTAAAGGGGAAATGTTCATGAAACAGTTAGATCACTTATTGTGCCAAACATCTACATATGGTGACAAGCTGCAGCAGATAAAGCTCCGTAAGCTGCAGCGTGATTACCATGATTTTACTAACAGCTAAGTATTTGTTTGGCCCAGATACCGTGACAACAGAGAAGTTAATCCAGATATTCAACCTGTAAATTCAGCAGGGCAAACTGACTTGATTGATTCACAAAGCGTACCCCCATTAAGAATTGAGAATTCAACTGATAACATTTTTACGTCACAGATTGGGCTTCCTGAGTTTTCTACTCAGGATGTAGTGACTACACCTCCGCCCAACCAACTAGCTTTACCGCGACAGCATCAACATAACATGGGAGCCAAACCGAAAATATCACAGAGCAACATCGAGCGTTTTTTACCGCTACCTGTCCAGATCCAGGGAGCTTCGAGGGGCAGGTCAGACAGTCGAGGGAGGACCAAAAGGAAGCACTCAGACGAGCAACTAGGGCGCAAAGGCAGAATGAGAGACGGACCAGTCTAGTTTTTAACTTTTCTGATTATGTATTGTCAGAATTGGATATTGAGTTACTGAACCGAGGACTTTCATACATACCAGCTCAGGTCAGTAACGTTGCTGAAATTTTAACAGACTTGAGACTATTTATTCATTTGATATCTTTAAAATTGTTTTTTAACAAAAATAGTAAGAAGAATATAGAGGCTAATAATACTGAGTTTACTGGTTTTAAAAGGAGAAGTGTTTTTACACCGGCACCATCACCTGTTGTAGAATGTTTCTTAAAAGTTTGTGAAAATGATTTTTATAAGTATTATTATGATTGTAAACATGTCTCACTGTTTTCCAATATGCACACTAACGAATGGGATAACATTTATTCCCTGAAACATGTAAGCAATCTTATGATAAAGCCGGACGATAAAGGGGGAGGCATTGTGCTGTTATATACTGACATGTATGTTAACAGCATGATAGAGATGTTAAGTGCAGTTGACACATATAAAACAACAGAGAAAGCTGATCTAGATAAGATAATTTATGGAGTACATCAAGAAATATATGATTTTATGATGAGTAGGCAGATTGATTATGATCTGTATCTCTACTTTCTTGTAGAGAAACCTAAAGTTGCAACCACGACTCCACTACTCAAAAGTACAGTAACACGAACAGTTGCCACCGGCTTCACAATACAGGGTGTATCCTGTATAGAACTATAAACGCCAGAAGTAACAAATGAACTGGTGTAAGAAATGCCCAAATGCAAACTCAGTTGAAATTCATTACACCAAAATGTATTCCACAAAGACAAGAACAGCAACATGGGATTGAGTGCGCTTTCTTCCATTAGTATCAGACTTCATCAGAATCCAACTAGATGGCTGTCACCTGCCATTAAATACTGAATTCACACCCAAATTATTCATTTAAACAATCAAGTATTCAGATATTAAATTATTAATACATTGCTATGCTCAAATGACTTCTATATTAATAAATATATATTAAAAACATTTTTAATATAAAATT
The DNA here is from genome assembly GCF_019279795.1 of Protopterus annectens. Classification (NCBI taxonomy): domain Eukaryota; kingdom Metazoa; phylum Chordata; order Ceratodontiformes; family Protopteridae; genus Protopterus; species Protopterus annectens. Next base: position 949,409,576 of record NC_056725.1, on the reverse strand, counting down.
AAAACTAAAGGCTCTTGGACCTCATACAACCAAACTAAGAACTTTTTTTAAAATGTTTAAAATTGTTTAAAAAATATTGGTACCAAACAGACAATGAATAAACATTCTATGTAACCACTCTATACTACCATGTCTCATAATTACTGATGCATATAAGTAATAAAATAAAATTGATACTATAATACTGTATCTCATAGATGTCATCTGATCAACTATTAGCGAATATACATCAATATTTAGTTCTATAATTGTAGCAATATACATAATAATGTACTAAAATGTATAGTAAAAGTATAATATATAAATAAATAATAAATGGTACAAAGTCAATTGATCAATAGTACTGTCGACAACATCAATAAACACACAATAAATTTACTTGTTAGGTATACCATAATAATAGTAATTCTATGACCATAATGTTATGTATGTATATGTATTTGTAAATACATCAATAATAAAGCAATTGAAACAATTTTTTATATAATATTGTATATTATATTATATATTATTGTGTCAGTTTAGGGTCATTGGCCAATAATTTCAAGGCCGGTTTAATGGAAAGGTGGTCATTCAGTCCATTTGGACCACATGCATCAAGTCTAAGTTGCCACATTAATTCTTTAAATTCTAACTGGGATTCCCAGTCACCACCTTTATCCCACATCTTGACCTCTTCCAAAACCCAAAACTTAATATTGGTGTTAACGCAAGTCATACAATGCCTGTACAATGCATTGTTCTCATTGCATTTATTGATGTCCCTAGTATGTTCATAGATACGTTGCTTTAATTTACGTTCGGTCTTACCTATATAGTATTTGTCACAAAACAAACAAAGGGCTAAATAAACCACTCCTTTTGTTTGGCATGTAAAATAACCTCTACTTTTTAAATTTACATTTGATTTTTTCAAAAAAAGTTTCTTACTATCCAAAATAAATGTACATTGACCACATCTTCCACACTTATGAGTCCCCACCTTCCGTTGTGTTCCTCCCCTATACTGATTTTTCTTTCTCTCAAATAGTTCTTTAAAGTTTGTGTTTCTCCTGAAACCGAATCTTAATGATTCTTGAAAAACTGTACAATCAGTATGGATTTTGGAAAACATTTTCCATGCTTCATTTATACCCCGTTGTATCCAATGTATATTTTTGAAATATGTTAACATTAAACGGGGCATATCAGATATACTCTGCTTGGTGTTATTTGTAACCGTGAAATCAATGGTTGGTACACCATCTTCCTGTACATTGGTGGTCAGAAGTGGGTAATAGTGAGAATTTCTTCTCTTTAAAACATCACGCTTCACATTCTTTATAAGTTTAGTTGGATAACCCCTCGCCTTAAATAACTGCTGCATAAATTCTAATTCAGCTTTACATATGTCATTGTCACTTGTCATCCTGGATGCCCTAATCATTTGTCCTTTGACTATGTTTTTCCTTAAATATAAGGGATGGTCACTGTCAAAATGGACATATGAATTGGAAAAACACTTTTTCCTAAAGATCTTGGACTCATACTTATTTTTAAACTTGTTTTTTGTGATTGTTACATCAAGATAATTCACATAATCTACATGGTGTTCATAGGTAAATTCCAAAAAGCAAGTTGTAGTGTGTAAGTATTTGATAAATTCCTCTACTTCATCCCCACTACCATTCCACACTATAAAAATATCGTCCAAAAATCTGAAGTATGAGACAACAAATTTCCAAAATTTTGATTTGAACACAAATTCTAACTCCCAGAACAACATAATGATGTTAGCATAGGTGGCTGGGTGGCTGAGACTTTGTCTGTCTATATAGAAAAGAAATTGAGACCTCTGGTTTCTGATATACGTTCAGTTTTAAAAGACACATACCAGCTGCTGGATGCTCTGAATGAATTTACAAACGGTTTACCTGCGAAATGCCTTTTGGTTACACTAGACGTTAAAAACTTGTTTACTTCCATACCTAATGATTTTGGTTTGGAAGCTGTGAGATCAATTATGAATAGTAGCAAAAGATTTACTAATAATGAACAGATACTATTGAATGCACTCCTTGAGTTGGTATTATTGAACAATGTTTTCATGTTTAATGACAAATTATATTTACAACAATGGGGGGTTGCCATGGGGACCCCCTGTGCAAACACCTATGCTAACCTAGTGGTACACTACTGGGAGACAACTTATCTTTTTAATAATGATTATTTCAAGAAAATATGCCTATATAAGAGATTTGTAGATGATGTGCTTCTGTTTTGGAATGGCACTTTAGATGAGTTGTTCTTGTTTATTCAACATCTGGAATCTACTACTTCTTTTTTGAAGTTTACCATCAACTATTCTTATACCAGCATAGATTTTCTAGACATTACGATCATTAAGGATAAGCAGCATTCTTTAAGTACAACTATTTACAGGAAAGAATGCTGGAAGAATACACTGTTACACTATAACAGCATGCATCCCAGATTCATTTTTGGAAATATAGTAAAGAGCTAGTTTGCTAGGATTAAAAAATTATGTAGAATTCCTAGTGAATTATATACACAAGGTATTTTGTTAGAGAACCTGTTCATAGATAGAGGATACAATCCAGAGATGGTACATTCCATTAAGGAAAATTATATACCCACAGGAGCAACGTGTAGGTCTGGTGAAATGATATCTAAACAACATAGATACAATAAGAAAATTTTTGATAAATCTAAGGTCAGTTTTAACATCCGATACACCAGTGACAATAAGGCTATCATGAACATAATAAAAAGGAATTGGCATATACTTATGACAGACCCAGAAATAACAAACATAGTTGGACTTACACCGACTTTTGTTTATCGTAATAGTAAGAATTTAAGAAGACTATTATGTGTTGAGCGAATGGATGAGTATAAAAGGGATAGACCAGAAACTATAAAGAGACCAGGCACTTTCCCTTGTGGTAAGTGTAGTATGTGTGCAATGATCACCACAGAACAAGTTTTTGTACATCCTACAATAGCCTTTAAATTTGAACCAAGACTAATGGCAACATGTGAAGATATGAATTTGGTATATTTAGCTGATTGCCAATTCTGTCAAGCTTTTTATATAGGCATGACAACCAGACGTTTAAAAGAAAGGATATATGATCATGTCTATGATATTAAGAAATATGACTCAAAAAATGCATTGGCGAAACATATCATGAACAATCCAGGACACATGTTTGCCTTTAGAGTTTTACAGATCATTAGACCAAATAAAAGGCTAGGTGATGGTTTCAATGACTTAGAAAAGAATGAATTAAGTTGGATCTTAAGACTCAAAGCACATCATCCCCCAGGGCTTAACCAATATGTGAGTGTTAGAGCCTCTTTGAAAGGACGTAGTCTCAAATAAAATAGATAGCCATAGAAGCAGCAGAAAGTTTACATTTATGCATAGATATAGATATTAATATTAATTTTAATAGAATGAGTATGCTACTACATCATGTACCATCTATTTAATTTCTCTTATGAATCTTCGCTAGATTTATTAATTAGTCAGGGGATTCAGACTGTACTACATCAATTAAAAAGAAAGGAGTGTATTTTATGTCTATATGTTTTATGTATATATATTGTCACACCTTTCATGTCTTTTATGTTTTATATGAACAAACAGCATTGGTTTATAAATTACATACCAGTTGTCATCTCAGTTTGTCATATATTTATGTATAGGTGTTTGAAAGATTCAACATCTACTTTACACGTAATTGACTAGGATCATTTTTACAGTTATCTAGAACATAAACAAATAATAACATACAAATAAAAATACATATAAGTTATATATTTTTTAGGTTTCTAGATTTAGATTCAGGTATGTTAGCAGCATTGTTCTGTTTAACTTATATACTTATAGAGAATGTCAAGTACCAAACTGTTGTATTTAACTTTCGCTTTTAATTTTTGCCTTTATTTACATTTTTTATTTTTATTTTCATTTTTGTTAATAAATCTAGGTTAGGCACTAGCACTTTAAATGTCTCTAATTAAATAATTAAATAATTAAATATTTGATTGTTTTATTGTTGATTGAATGAAGACTCTTTGGTATATATAGAACCTGTAGTTCCCATGTATTATTGGATCTGATGAAGCATACTTAGGGTACGCGAAAGCGCTTATCTATACAATAAACCTGTTTTTTACAATTGTGGTGGTCTGCTTCCAGTGTTTCTACCTTTGTATTCACAAATATGGCAGGGTGCTGCAGCCCCCCTAGTGTAATGTCCTCACTGGTATGATCAGATCATAAAGTGGTCTCCTTTGAAATAAAGGTAAATCTAGCCCCCCCAAACTAACTACAAAAACCTTAATAACTTATCTAAGGTAAATTACTCCATATTAATGGACAGCATAGGTAGTTTCCAAGCTCCTGCAAATCCAGAAAACACAAAAACCTATGCAGAGGCATAAAATAGCCCTGTATGACCATATAAACAACTGGCAGTACCAGATCAAAATAAATTCAGGCCAAATCACAAGGGCAAGCCACCCTGGAGGGCCCCTGGTATTAATAGGTTGTACAACAAAAGAAAGAAAGAAAATCCTGTCTAGAAGTAAGAGGGAATGTGTATAGCAGAACAAACAGTCCCTCTTTTGTCTAAACAAGCAAATCAGGCAAATAGTCAAGTTTCCAAAAGTAGATTCTGAAGTAAAATTAGCTTTCAAAGCTAAAGATAACCATAAGGCATTTTCAGTTTTGTCCACATTCGTAACAGCAACACCAAACATGTATAGTATTACTTGTAGATGGCATCACCTATACTCAGCCAGAAGATATAGCAAATCTGATGGCCAATAAATGTAGTTCATATTTCAGCTCTCTATTGCCACCTGTTCTCCTCCAAGAAATACCCTCCAACACTCCACTACCCCAATTATCTCCAAAGAACAGGTTTCCACAGCAGTCTCTAAAGCTAAAAACATGGCTTGAATGGAGCCTGACAATATACCAGGCTGTTTCTTAAACAGCTTAAATCAGAACTTATCTAGCCCATTAGGATCTCTATTTAAAAACAGCCTCCGGACTAGCTTTGTCCCGATAGAGAAAAAAGCAGCAACAGCCACCCCTCTGCATAAAGGGGAACCATCTACTGACCCAGGAAATTACAGACCTATAAGTTTGACTAGTCTTATATGTAAGGCCACGGAAAGAATAATCATGATCCTGATAAATAATGATATAGGAACCTTCAAACCCTGGATCTGAACCAATTTGACTTTTTCAATGCAGGTCATGTCTATTTAATCTGTTGGATTTCTTTGAGAAAGTCAGCAAGGCCATAGATGAGGGTAAAACAGTACATTCCGCCTACTTCAACCTGGTCAAGGCATTTGACACAATTCCACACTCAGGTATTACAAATAAACACACAAAACTAGGCAGAAATCCCTACATCACCAGATGGACAGCCAACTGTCTCACAGACAAGGTACATGTGGTTAAAGTGGACGAATCCAGATCCAGCAAGAGGCCAGTTACTGGTGGTATGCCATAGGGCTCAGTGCTGGGGCCATTCCTGTTTGAAATATGCTTCTCTGAAGTCAAGGCTAATGTAAAAGGCCTTTGGATGACAAAGTTTGCTAGGACAATCACTGAATCCCCCAGTGATGTAGCTATCCTTCAGGAGAGTCTAGATCAGACAAATGATTGGTGCCAGAACCATGTTCTAAAACTACATGAGAAAAAAATGTTTTTTCATACCATTTGCATACCCCTACAAATTACAACAGCAATATCACACCCCTAGGAGTAGACTCAGAGGTGAAAGGTATTCAGACAGATAGTAGCCTGAACCTTGACAACCATGTGTCCACAGTGGTCCTTCGATGAGACACAACTTAAAAGTAAAGGTATAACATCCAGATCCAAGGAAATTAATTAATTTAGTCTGACTGTACTCAGCCCTCATTAGAATGATAATTGAGTACAATACACCATTTGGCATATACTTGACTAGGCAAGTATAACAGCTGAAGCAACCAGAGTTTCCTCACAAAGAAACTACAAGGTGTTAACAATATGTCCTATGCAGACAGACTAAAGCCCTATCCCTTTACTCTGTCTCCTACTGACAATTAAGGGATGACCTATGAGGCACTCACTAACCCAGGCTGCATTTTACATGAACTTCAAAACAAACTGGCTCCCCACTTAAGCACCATGTTCAATAATAGCCTCGCATCAGGCTTTGTGCTCACTGAATGGCGCACAGCAATGGTTATCCCACTCCACAAAGGGGGAGCAATCACTGATCCCAGGAACTATCGACCTATTAGCCTGAAGAGCCTGGTCTGCAAGGCCATGGAACGTATCATCATGGAACTCATAAACAAAGACATTGGTAACCTCCAAACTCTGGATCCCACCCAGTTTGGGTTTGTGAAAGGCAGATCATGCCTCTTGAACCTGATCGACTTCTTTGAAGCAGTCACCAAAGCCATGTATGAGGGTAAGGTGGCTCACACAGCCTATCCTGACCTCGCCAAGGCTTTCGATACCATCCCCCATTCTGGAATTATATCTAAACTCACTAAACTAGGTATAAATCCCTACGTCACAAGATGGGTTGCCAACTGGCTCACTGATTGAACCTACACTGTAAAAGTTTCAGACTCCAAATCTGACCTCAAAGCAGTGACAAGTGGAGTACCACCGGGTTCCATCCTGGGACCTCTCCTGTTTGGTATCTACTTCTCTGAAGTACAGGCTAACACAGAAGGCCTCTGGCTAATGAAGTTCGCAGATGACTGCAAACTAGGAGCCATAGTCAAGTCCCCAAATGACGTGGACATCCTACAGAAGAGCCTCACTGAGACAGATGCCTGGTGTCAGAGCCATGGCCTCAAGCTCAATGCCAAAAAGTGCAGTGTCATCCCCTTTGGTAAAAACTCTGTACCCATGAACTACCACATAAGCAGCAATCTACTTAACACTGAATGCATGATAAGAGACCTTGGGTCCCAGGTGGACAGTAGTCACATCACCGCAGTAGTCAGGAAGTCCTTCTACGTGGCAAACCTCATCATAAAATGGTTCTCATCCAGGAAAAAAGAGGTCATTGTTCTCCTCTACTCGTCACTCATTAGACCCATTATAGAGTACAACACCCCTTTTGGAATGTACCTCACAAGACATCTGCAGCAGATGGAAAGGCCACAGAAGTACCTCACAAAGAGAATTACTGGCCTCAAACAAATGCCCTACACTGACCGCCTCAATAAACTCCAGCTTTACTCCATAGCATATCGCCTACTCCGAGGTGATCTCTGCCTAACATATAAAGCTATGTCAAACTCAGAGCTGTTGGACATGCTACACCTAAAGAAATCCCAATCCCTCCGAGCTACACACTCTAGGAACCTAAACCTTGTCACCACAATAAACAGGACACACTGGATGGATAGATTCCTGTCCCAGAGACTTCCTATACTCTGGAACACGCTACCCATCTATGTCAAGCAAAGTTCTTTATTAGCACTCTTCAAGAAAAATCTTGATGAGTGGATGGGAAATAGGAAATACACCCCGGGGATCACTTCTGTGTCTATGCTGGACAGTGGCACAGGAAAATAACTTTCTTGGGTGGCGTAAGCTATGGAACCTTGCTGGCTATGCTTATGTAGGCCCTTGGGCCTATAGCCTAGTACCTACCTATGAACCTATGAACCTATGTAGCTGCTACACATCTGCAAGTCAAACAGCATGAGCGTCACCCAGTTTAGGGATCTAAAATGAGTCAGCGACTCCAACAAAACATACTGAAGAGACAAGTATACATCTCACAGATTGCCCCTTCTTTGGAACAAGCTTCCTATTGACGTTAAGCAGAGCCCTTCCCCGATCCCCTTCAAATGCAGTTTGGATAAATGAATGGGGAACCGCAAATTCACACCTAGGGTAATGCCTTTGTCCCTTATTGACAGGGGCAATCTGTAAGATACTCAAGGCATAGGCACAGATCCATGCCATCCTCTTGGCTCTAGGGGGTCATATATTGGATGAAATCAAATTATATCAGCTAGGTTAGTAAGTTCTATTAATGTATAAGCCCAGTAATCTCCTATGAACCTACGAGATATTATAAACAGGAAAAGGAGGATAGAGGTGGTTTGCCTCAGCTTTTAGCCAGATTTCACTAAGAAGTATGTCTAGATCATTTCAGCAGTAATTATGTTTGCATATGAATAAACCTCCCCCCTTTTTTGTCCCTGCTTCATCCTATGTTCTTTCTATACATTGCTGCAAATTCACACTGGGCCTACCAGCTACATCCCCTAAACTGTCTCAGATATCAGCTGAGGCAGTTCTTGGAATCTAATAGTATTTTGGGGGTCTTGGTCCCACCCAACCCCATACACATAAAATGAATATAGATAGTTGTGTAAAATATTTGAAACATTCTTTTTGGAAATCCTAAATAATCTTGCACCTCTGAATGCAGACATATCAAAGCTAAACCTCCTCAAGGGATCACTCCTAAAACAAATAAAAGAAATAATATATGATTCTACATGCTCTTGTGTGGCTCTAATTCAATTGCACAAATAAACCTAATATCCTGCAGTTATAAACAGAATTTAGGAATAAAGTATTATACAATAACAACAATTTATATTAAGAAATGCTCATTTTTCCACTTCACTTAGTGGACATTTAATGGCATACCTTAGGACACTAATTAAAGCTTGGGAACTTTATAATCTATTCCTGTGTTTACACAGACTGTTGTCTCCCCTAACTTCTTACATAGCCTGTACTGAAAATGCTGCATGTCTTGTACAAGCCAACATTAGCAACTTGACTACCTCTACATGTAGTATAGCATTTTGATTTCTGGCATGTGTGATAACGTTTGCAACTGAGGTTGTTTTGGAGTTTTTCTCCCAGGGCTCCAATGAAAATGGGCTAGCCCCTTAACTTTTCCTGGTTAGCACGTGTGTGTGTGTGTGTGTGTGTGTGTGTGTGTGTGTGTGTGTATGTATGTGTGTGCGTGTGTGTGTATATGTGTGTGCATGTGTAAGTGTCTGTGTGCATCTGTCTGTGTGAATAAGACCTTGTACCATCACATAAAACTGCAGTGATGAGGCACTCAGTTGAAAATGATGATATTTTAGGAGTTTAAGGCTATAAATAGTCCTGTTATGTATCTAGCCATTTCATTTATGCTGGTAGCATCATAAGACTTTAGTTGAAATTTCTTTCCTCATTGTTTAAATATCTTGGACTACTCCTATACAAAGTATTTACCCTTTCCTGATGACTGTAGTTGTTATGCTCAGGGTAATGTCTATGATTTTTTATGTCAACAGGCATTATACATCCTGTGCTCACCAGCCAAATGCCAAAACAAGAACAAATATATAAAATGGAAGTTGCAAACAACTTTACAAATGGCTGGTTATATCCAAGTATGCAAAATAAAAATAAAAAGATTCTTCAAGAATAAAGTGGAAAAGGTATATACATTTTTCAGTTCAAGAATCGAAAAGAAAGTTAAGCTGTTTTCAGGAAGGAGGGCTGTTTTGCTTGCAGCATTTTATGGTAATCCTCTGTGGATCACAAGGTGTCCTGAGCTCTGACTCACATACATAACATCTCATGCTATACTGATCCACTGTACTTGGAGTGGTGTAGCTCTGCATATGTGAATCATGCCTTTGGGATGGATGAAACAGTTTTAACAGTATGAAGGAAAAAGAAATCAACATTGTTACTTCATCTGCAAGACACTAGGGGGTAGAATTGTATCATGCAAACTGCAAAACAACAAAGATGAATGCTATAGTTTTAAATGTGCAACTAATATCCTGCTAAAAGATATTTACAAATGCAGCTAAATGATATGCATTTATTTTAAAATGTCTTTTTAAGTCACCTGAGTGTTTTCAGCAAACTGAAGGTTACAGCCGTCTATTTTTTAAAGGAGTGTCACTCTTAGAAAACTGATTTAACAGTATTACATATTATGACAGAGTATATAACATATATCTGCCAGACGAAAAATCTAACTTCTCAGTTTTGACACTGTAGTAATGCTCAGAATCTTGAGCAGATGTGTCAGGAAGCCATGACAAAAGGCACCTGCCTATCATTTCTTCTTTCAAATTTTGTTTAAACCATTTATTTATTTATTTATTATTTTTCTGCAACCACTCACCTTTACTTTCCCTGTTAATCCACCAACAAAGAGGAGAGCATGTGCATCCACATCAAGGACAGTGTAGGTTTCTGGGGATAATGCACTATACACTTTTGGCATCATGCCAGCATTAGGCCCCTCCAGAGCTTGCACGGAAATGGTGCCGTTTCTTTCATACCTTAAAATACGGATATTAAGATAAAGAAGGATCAGTAACTAATTAACAAAATTTTAACCAACAGATTTTTTTTTTTTTTTAATTTCAGATACAGATGGCCTTCCAATTACATGAATAAGATGCTAGACGTTAGTAATATAAACTTTTCAGTAACAGATGGCAAATGAACACAGGTGATTTAATTGCAAAAATTCAGTAAAATTCTAGCTTACTGGGAATTCTTGGCTGCAGAGCAGATGTTTAATAATATTAATAAAAGGTACAAGATATGGTAGCTAGACGTATGTAGATATATATATATATATATATATATATATATATATATATATATATATACAAGTGTGTGTGACTGAGTATGCATGTGTTGTGTGAGTGTGTGATTGAAATTAATTAAACAAAACAACAGAAGCAACATCCGTGAAAAACTTAAAAAAACCAAAAAACAAACAAAAAAAACCTTCAAATAAAGTTAAGGAAGGGCACAAAAGAAAATGCAAAAATGGGTACACTCAGTTGAGGACTAAACCATTCATGTTAAAAAAATAGACATCTCAGATGTTTGTCTTTACAAAATCCTCTACGCAGTGCTATGTGTGTATGTTGACTCTGTCACACTTTGTAGGCAGACCAAGAGCTGCAGTATCTACTGCAGGCTATAAACATACCTCTCAACCTCTTAGTGGAATAAATGTGGACAAAAGCCTATAATAATTGGGCAACAAAGGGTCAAAAATAGTGGCAGATTTTAAACATTGGTTTTATAAACTTAGAATGTTGCTAGAATTACAGAAATTGTGTTAGCATGCATTTTCTGAAGGTTATGAAGTCTTAATCTCAAATGTATAACATTACTTAGTGACTTCAGTCCTCAGTGATTTGCCAAAAAATGCAAACATTTTTTATAAAGGACAGACCAAAAGTATGAGGGAAAATCTGGGCAGTCTGTAGAAATTTGGACAGTTGAGAGGTATGGTTATAAACTACAGTGACATGGCCTGGAGGACGCATATTTCCACCACAATAATACACGAGTGCAGAGGTGCAAAAAAGAATGCACTGATGCATTGGACCTAATATGCTAGCCAGAGAAAGAGCATTCATATAGTATACTTGGCTGTAGTTATTCACAGTGAAAATGTGCATTTACATATTAAAGACTATATATATATATTTATATGTGTGTGTGTGTGTGTGTGTGTGTGTGTGTGTGTGTGTGTGTGTGCATGTTATTCCAACTTAATGTGGTCACTATATAACATCACACTGCAAATGTATTACTGACCTAAATCTTGAGTTACAAATCAAGTTGAATAATTATTACATAGCTCCTGAAACATCCACAGTATGCACCCTAGGCCTGAGAGGATCCCATTTGGTGATCTGGATAACATCTCTGAGGTACCTCAGTAATGATCAATCAGATGTGGTAATTTGTAAATAAATGATATGATCAAAACCGTTTGACTGAGAAAACAGCTTATCTAAATATACTGTAACTCATTTAAAAATGTTTTTGCAAGAGGGCAAGCCTTTTTACCCAAAAATGGGGAAAGATTCATTCTCCAACCTCTCCTTGCTTACAGTATGGATTTTAACTCCATGGGAAAGGAGATAATACAGCACACAGCAGTCTCACATAAACAACAATTGCACAGACTCTACATTGCAATGAGATGACAAATAAGCAAGTGTGAATTCAAACAAATATAATCAGGTAGTCAGATTCTAATCAAGTTAGAATCCATCAGTTTTAAGGAACAATTGTGGGGCCCCTTTGGCCTTATATACCTCAATTTTAATGACAGATAGATGGGAAAAAGTCTAAGTGAAAAGGTAAATTGGTTATAATATGTTATAGTAAGAACAGCAAAAATAGTGACTGTAAGGCATATACTCTTAGAAGAAAATATTTATTCCCCTCCCATAAAGTTATAATCATAGCCCATTTGTGACCAATGCCTGAGTGAGCTGTGACAGCCCTGCTTGCAATTGGCTAGCAAGTTAACAGATAAAGGTTGCTGCTGACTAACCAAACTGCTAAAAATATAATTAAGCTTCAACATTAGTTAGTGAAATAGGTCTAGAACTATTTGTCAGCATATGATCTTTCCCTGATTTAGAAGGTCTGTTATTAATGATGACTTCACAGTGTTACTTTTACTAGCTTTACTTTATATGTTTCCAGTCTAGTGATAGGAGATGATAAATGGACTCTGAACAACTTATATAATTTCTCAGTGATTTTACTAGGATATTCCATACTTCCATTTCAGAGACATGAATAGCTACGGTAGAGATCTCCTGAGAGAGTTGGGAAACATCTACACCAGGCAAAAATTAACACAGATGTAGCTTAATACTGAGCCTAATAGCTGGCTGACCATAAGCTGAATTCCACTATAAGTGAACACAGTATTCAGCAAAAAACATTTTAATTACTTAGAGGATAAAAAGAGGGCACTAACCTTTCAGCCAATGATAGGAAGTTCAAGGTTTCTGAGGCATTTGAACATTATGCCTTGCCATGTCCAACCCTAGACTGTATCTCCTCTCTTGAAGAGGGCTAAGCCAATAAAGCCAAGGTGAATTTATGAACACCCACCTAATCAGTCATACCCTGTGTGAAGGAAGATAATGCATCACACTGCTTTATTAGCAGGGTGAGTCTTATTGCAGAGATGGGGGAGATGCTTACTAATGAATCTCTCTCCACCTTGTTTTATTGAAAGGGTGAAGTTGATTTAGATCCCTTGTTCTGGTATCCATGGGCCTGTGTTATTTGTGAAGGTACGAAAGATCCTGGACTATCTTTTTTTAATGCCTTTATTGAATTATAACAACACATAAACATACATTTACATTAAAGAAAGCAATCCATATTAACATATTCCCAGTTGTAAACATTATACACCACATATATTCTTTTGCACCCGTATCACCAAGTAAGCATTACATAAATTGATCAATTCTTGCCTTCACTTAAACCTCATTCCTCTTCCAAAACATTATTCTGCATATATTGCTTCCACAGTTTCCATTTTTAACTATGCAATTTGCTCCTACCCTTTTCTAATGATACTTCCATTTCTTTTGCCTGTGTTACATTATTCAGTACTTCAGATATAGTTGGTTTATACTTCAATTTCTATTTTCTAGTAATTTTTTTGGTAGCCACCAGTAGGCAATACAGATCCCGAATTCCATCTCAAAATACAATTTCCTTAGTTACACCAATTTGCTCACCCAATATTTCTGACAGAGTACTCTGTAGGGAATTTTTAAAGTCTACCAACTCATTACACCCGCCAAAAATTATGTTCCCAGTTACCTCTTTCTTCTCCAATTACATCTCAAACATTTGCATTTACCTGAAGAAAAATTCTTTGGATTTTGCTTGGAGTATAAAAATACCTATGCATTCACTTCCAAGCAAAAATCCTAAACCTTTTAGACTTTGTTACAGATCTGGGAGCCATACATATGTCCTCACATTGTTTTCTTGTGACTTGCTTATCCAGTCTTTTCTAATCACTTATGACTGATTCTGTAGTTATTGTGTTATATTTCAGATTCCATACTAATTATACCTTTTTAACAACAGCTTCTCTTCTAGATTCAACAAAGAACTCTGCCTGAACAGGTCTTTCACTTAGGATCCCCCCGTATCTCTTTCTCTTTGCCTATATTCAAATATCAGTCCCTTTTAGGGAAGGTAGTCTCTAAGTCTGCAGTCCAAGGGTCTTCTTGGATTCTTCCCATTCTGCTGCCTTTCTCTCTGTAGTTATTTGCTCCCAGTACCTTGGTTACTTTTACCAGTTCTCTCCAGCTAATTTCAGCCTCCTCTTGCCTTTGGCTCACCATGTTCACAGAAGACTGTAAATTGAGAGATATCATAGACTCTCCCCCATCACACTGTCATCCTACAAGAGGGTCTAACACAAACAAATGACTGGTATGAAAGCTACAGATTAAAACTCAATTCAAAGAAATGTACTGTATTGCCCTTTTGGAAATCGTTCTCCCAAACTAATTACTTCTTCAATAAAACATCCCTAAGAGTCGACATGATACTAAGGGATCTGGGAACATACTTAGTCAGTAACATGGAGTTCGACCAACATGCAGCCAAGATAGTAAGAAAATCATTCTATGTTGCCCATTTCATAAGCAAGGGTCTTACCATCTAGGTCCAAGGAATTAACAGTACCACTCTACTCAGCCATTATTTGACCTTAATGTCCCCTTTGGTGTGTATCTAACTATGCACTTTCAACAGCTGGAACACCATCAACGGTTCCTCACATGGAGAATCCAGGGTATGAAAACCCTGTTCTGCACAGATCACCTTAAAGTCTTAGCTCTGTACTCAGTCTCCTACAGGTTACTGAGACTGGACTTATGTCTGGTATATAAGGCATCCTCAGACCCAGCTGTAATTTATCTCTTGCATATCTGGGAGACAATTAGCACCAGAAACACTAGATCCAAGAACCTGTACTTTGTCTGTGACATAAACATATCTGTCTCAAGGGATCCCCAGACTATGGAATAAGCTCCCTGCCTGCATAAAACAGAGTTCATACCTGACCCTATTAAAAAGAAGCATTGATCATTGGATGGGAAATCCCAAATTCATCCCTGGTCTGACCCCCATGTCTCTGGTGAAAATAGGTCGTCAATAAGTAAATTAATCCACAAATTTCATACCCCTCCCACACATAGCCCTTAGCTACTTCTTTACTAAGATACCCCACAATACAGGCATCTGAAGTACTCTTGGACAAAACTGTGTTGGTTTGCATGGCTAGGCTTGTAAAGACCACGGTGGTCATTAGCCTAGTATAAACCTATGAAAATATAAACCTATAAGTAGGTCTAATATCCACTGCTTAGGATACCGAGATAAGAATACGAACATTTGAAGCATAACAGTTTCACAGTCCATTGAGGATGAAGACCAGGTTTTAACATTCTCTACTACATTCATGAAACTAGCTGATATTGACCAGTTGTCAAGTCTACAATGTGAATATAGAGATGAAGTGGAATATGAGACACCCCAGTGCAGAGCATTCCCCCATACATCCACCAATGACTGATCTCTATTCATCACCAGTATCGTTTTTGCTCTCTTGTTCTGTTCCATTGCGGTTTTGTCCCTTTCTAACACAATACCTATGAATGCATTAAAAGGCCTGGATTATCTATATTTAGACCTTACATACTGCAGATAATCCCTATGGATTTAGTAAATTAGTCTGCGACCCATGCAACATTTGTATTATATTATTTTGAAAAAAAACATCTCAGCTTCTTGTGCAGCTGCATCAATACTACCCTCTTAGGGGTATGCACCACGGTCATTAATTTGTAAATTGAACACCAGCCTAACAAACATCTGATGTGTACATTGCCTGATTCTCTATTCCACTAACAAAGAATATATTTTTTTATCCTTTGAATAAACCTATAAACACTGTGCCTTGATCATAATGTATTTAAAACTTTGATATTCATAGAAAGGCATGCCGTCATTCTGCAGCTACTGCACAATGTGATAATGACTTAAACACTGTTTAATTTAATTATCATTTGCAACAATGAGCTCAAAGCATCTGTACTCTAGCTATCACTGGCTGCTAACTATGATTTAAAGCAGTAACAGCAGCTTATTCAATAACTCAAGAGTTTGCTATATAATTTGGGAGGGGGTGAATGAGCGCAGTCTTCTGCACAGAACATGGTAGTCCCTGCTCACCACACAAACATTTCTGAACACTGGGGGAATGTGAAGACTTTTTCATTGACAAAGAATGGAATTTATAAAGACACAGCACCGCAGTTCACACAACAAACATATATAAGTCATGTTGTGCTGCTGCAATATAATGTGATTCATTGGCAAGCACATTTCTTGTAGTGCGACAGCTAATTAAAAAGTAATTTGCATCACTCCAAATTATTCAGCTGGGCAAACAGTATAACTCCTATTAAACAACACAGATACCTAGCTGAGACTCCCCTGCCCCCCCCCCCCCCCACCACACACACACATGCATCAGATGCTTTGGTTGAATCACAATTGATCTAAAGAATTGACTGAAAAGTCATTTGACTGAATCATGAATCATGACTGAATGAAAATTATAACATAAAGAAGCAATGACTCACTGTGTTTTTCTTTTTCTTTTCCCAACTGTTGTGCAGCCGTAGAGTTAGTATATTTAAAAATGTGGTGTGTGGTTGTTTTTGACGGGTACAGAGGGGTTTGCTCTTCCACAAAAAAAAAAAGGTATGCTTGAAGTTTTCTAAGAATAGTGTTTGTGCCTCAGCAGTGACTGACTGTACTTTTTTCTCCTGTGTTATGTGACTGTGGAGATATTAAATTTATGTAATGGGGTGGGGACAAATTGGGTAGCTTGCCCCCCTCTAAAAAGCAAGTTTTTATTGTATGTTTATATAATAACATTCTTCAGTCAAATGTGAATTTAGTTTTCAGTTAAATTTCTTCGGTAATGTGTGATTCAGTCAAAATAACTACACTCCACATACACACTCACACACACACACACAACCTGTACAATGTATTTACCTGTACACACCCTTGCTGACATTGGACGAAGGAGGCTTATTACAAAGCAGAGTTGCTACAGAATGCAGAAGAGTGTAACTCTATTTCTACCTTGTCTTACAGCAGAGACCAAAGAAAGATTCACAGTTATATGCACTGGACAGACACAGACTATCACAGTTTATAAAAAAAATACTATAAGAAGGCAAGGATGAGGGAAAATTGAGACAACAAGGGGAGGGCAACATTGTAATCTGAAATATGTAGTAATGTGAAATATGTAGTTAAATGGCTTGAGTCAGGATACTCCATTTTAAATAAAAATTCCTACCTTCACTTGGGACTGTCCTTTAGGCAGATTGAAACAATGGGACAAGAATGTACAAAACACTTGTGAAAGAGCAGGCATACTCTATCATACTGGTCTGAGCTTTGCACCTACTTCCCACACCTCAGTCTCCCCAACAACCCTGTCCCGTACCTCCCTCCCTCTTTCACAATCATCTCTGAAGTCCTTCCAGTAATTTGTTCTGTACATGTGCATGAGGAAGTACAGTCTGAGACCCTACATCCTTCATGCATGTTTTATTTCCTTTTAACTTAAAACATTTCCCCTTCCTGTTCACTCTTCCCGTGCCCTTCTTCATCAATTCCACCACTTCCACTTGTCCTCAAACAATGTGAAGTGTTTAAATCTTACACCAGATTTTGTTCTCTCTTCTGATTTCAAGACTCTGCTTATAAACAAGCCTTTCTGTGTCATCATTTTTGTCACTTTGCATGGCACATTCTATTTCAGACTATTTTCCCATTGCCTTTCTGGCCTTCAGAACTATGGACAGTGCTACAGATATGGCATTATCAGTGCACTTTACAAGTGAAGCATGCCCTGAGCATCTCTCGAATCCACATTCATGATGCACACCCTGGCATTTTACCAGTTGTCACTGCCATTCTTTCACACTACATTACTTCTTTTTGTTTTCCACTGTCTTCTGATGCTGGCTAAGGCTCTTGCCACCCCTATAGTGCCTTTTTTAGGCAAGGTTCAAATAACAAATTCACCACCGTAACAGGTACAAGCAAGCAAAATATGAGGGTAATGCTACTCAATGCTAGAAGTCTTAACCTCAAAATGCACTCACTCGAGGCACTCCTTAAAATGGAGAACATTGACATCTGTGCAGTGACAGAGACCTGGTTCAAAGCTCCAGAGAGCACCCCTGCATTACCAGGCTACAATTTATACCATGCCTTTCAGCCACCTAACCCAGAACGAAGCACTAAAGGTGGACGCGTGTCCATATTCATTAAGGATATCCACACCTCCAGGCTATTTGCTCAGCATAATGCACCCAAGATTATCCAAGTGCAACTAACTCTGGGCAAGACCACAGTCCAAATTGTAGCTTGCTACAGACCCCCCACTATGCCCCAGGATTCCCACTCCTCATTTCTTGATACACTGGAAAGTATTATGGTACAACCCAACACCCTAACAATGGGTGATTTCAACTATCCCACCATTAACTGGGAAAACTACTCATGTACCAACTCTTTTGCTCAACGTTTTCTAGAATTCATAAATTCCAATGCCTTGGATCAACTTATTCACACCCCCACCAGGGGCAGCAATATCCTAGAACTGGTCATTACCAACATGGGATACCAGTTCCACACCAGAGGTCAATTCCTCGTTGGTCAGATCCGACCACAAGCTAATTAGCCTAGACATCCACATCCCACCCCCACCCCCAATTAGGGAAACCATTGTAAAAAACGTCTCCAAAGCCAACTTCACATTTCTTAAGACAGAAGTGGCAAACTTCATGAGACCCATGCAGGTGGACAATAGAGGCATGACTGCTGAATCCTACACAAATGCACTTTATAAGCACTTACACGAGTGCATGGGATCATGCTATCCCTAATAGAACCAAGATGTTATCTTCCAAAAAAAGGAAGCCAATCTGTTGGTCCTCTGCCATAAACAAACTCTACAACAGAAGAAAGAAACTGTTGCAAAAAAGAGTAAAATCCTATGACTGGAGG
Source organism: Protopterus annectens (assembly GCF_019279795.1). Lineage (NCBI taxonomy): Eukaryota > Metazoa > Chordata > Ceratodontiformes > Protopteridae > Protopterus > Protopterus annectens. The sequence continues at coordinate 949,390,594 of NC_056725.1, read as the reverse complement.
AACTCCCTGATCAACCTCAGTAAGAAGCTGAGATCCCTCATAAAATCCTCCAAAGCTAGTTACGAAAACAAAATTGCCACTGACTCTAAAGACAACCACAAAGCATTCTATATCTATGTCAAGAATCTCAATGGGAACACTCAGATCTGCTCTGAGTTACAGCACAATGGCACTAAATATACAGAACCAACTGATATTGCCAACATCCTAGCAGATAGGTTCAGAGCTAACTTTACCCCCCTCTCACCCCCTAGAGGGCCCATCTCTATACTGGAAGAATGCAAAGTTCCTATAATCATGGCTGCACAGGTAAAAAACACACTCTCCAAAGCCAAGAACACAGCATCCATGGTACCTGACAATATCCCAGGCTGCGTTCTACACAAACTACAGAATGAACTGGCACCCTACCTAAGTACCATGTTGAATCATAGCCTCACCTCAGGCTTTGTACCCACCGAATGGCACACCGCAACGGTTATCCCACTCCACAAAGGGGGAGCCACGACGGACCCTGGGAACTACCGCCCCATTAGCCTGACGAGCCTCGTCTGCAAGGCCATGGAACGTATCATCATTGAACTCATAAAAAAAGACATTGGTAATCTCCAAACTCTGGACCCTACCCAGTTTGGATTTGTAAGAGGCAGATCATGTCTCCTAAACCTGATTGACTTCTTTGAAGCAGTCATCAAAGCCATAGATGAGGGTAAAATGGTTCACACAGCTTATCTATATCTCGACAAGGCTTTCAACACCATCCTCCACTCTGGAATTATAGATAAGCTCACTAAACTAGGTATAAATCCCTATGTCACAAGATGGGTTGCCAACTGGCTCATGGAAAGAACCCACACTGTGAAAGTAGCGGATTCCAAATCTGACTTCAGACCAGTGACAAGTGGAGTACCACAGGGTTCAGTCCTGGGTCCTCTCCTGTTTGGTATCTACTTCTCTGAAGTGCAGGCTAACACAGTAGGTCTTTGGCTAACAAAGTTTACAGATGACTGCAAACTAGGAGCCATAATCAAAACTCCTAATGATGTGGACAAACTAAAAAAGGGCCTCACTGAGACAGATACCTGGTGTCAAAGACATGGCCTGAAGCTCAGTGCCAAAAAGTGTATTGTCATCCCCTTTGGTAAAAACTCTGTACCCATGAACTACCACATAGCTGGTAGTCTATATTATCAGGAAATAAGTTTATATTGCCCTCTTTACCTACTGTGATATTTAACATGAATATACTAAACACTGAACCTTGTGACACTCCACTGCTTACTCAAGTGACTCCTGATTACTATAAGGATGCTTCCAGCATTTATCTGAGTGCAGAATTAAACAAAACAAAATCACATAAAGATGGCAGAGTCTTGTGTTAGCTGTGCACTTACCTTGTGGCTTCTATACGATGCCAGTTCTGGTCATGGATGGTAAAGTCTGGATATTCTACTCGTCCTACCCCAGAGCCAACATCCCAGAGGAAGTTCACTTTTCCATGCCTCATCTCAATGGCGAGGAAGTCAGTCTAGATAAATAAAAACACACATTATAGGAAACAGTTAAAAGGCTTTGCCAGACTGTAATTATTCAAAAGGTATAGAAAGTAATTCAGAAAGCAAAGTTAATGAACTGACTGTAGTCTTTAGGAGGATCATTTTTATCCAGAAAAATGTACACTATACAGTTGTGAAAACAGCATATGCTTTGCTCTTAAGACAGTGTATTGCACCTTGCAACAAGAATGTTTTCACCCAATATAAATGCTATCGCTGACTGCACTTAAGCACATAGTGTGAATTTACAAACTACATGGGAACTATTTCATTAAGAATGAAGAGGTAGTCACCCTAACCAACAAATGGAACAAAACAGACCAAAACATGAGCTTACTTAATGTTCCCCCTGCCAGTTCAGTGAGTCGGCCCTGGTGAAGGAAGTGCTATTCCTGATTTGTAAAATATGAGGCAGATGGTACAGTTCCTGTCAGTAAAGGTGGGGGTACTGATTGTGGGGATTGTCAGGAAAGGTATTTAGAGAACAGTAAGTCATGAATCTGCACAGAAATACAGCACAGATGTGGAGTTTAATGTGGGAATGCAGAATGGGAAGAAGAAAGTGTGTAATATTCATACAACTAGGAGTCACAGCAAAGAACATTAGCATTTCTGTAACACCCACCAATGATGCCCATATTAAGTCCTTTGAAAGAGTTATCCAGCACTTACATGCAGCCAGCATAAATATGTGCAGAAACTAGTTACAACTTATGATAATGCTAACACTGAATTTGACACTCCCTTTCATTCTGATAAAGTAAATTTACTGTGAAGGTGAAAGTATGGCATATGTTCCCTCCAGGCATTTCTAAGTACTATCTGTGTTTGTTTGAAAAGTTTAGAGAAGAATAAAGTAAGTCATTTTGCAACCTGCACTCTCACACATTTTGCAACACTGTTATGTTATGGTGAGAAGGCAGAGTGGCTGTCCACTCTACCAGAGAACAGAATGGCCGAATGGGGAGGGAGGGAGGGATGGACAACCAGCTTACCATATGCTATGGAGCAGGACACATTAATTGCTGCTTCACTGACCACCTTGAAGAAGTTTAGGTGGCAGCATTAAGCAGGAGACTAAAAAAACTTAGGCCAAAAGCCCACTAAAGCTTAGTGTGTGTGTGTGTGTGTGTGTGTGTGTGTGTGTGTGTGTGTGTGTGTGTGTGTGTGTGTGTGTATGCGCATGTGTATGCCTGTGTATGAGTGGTATGCATGTGTGTTTGCTGTATGCATTCTTTATAATAACTGAATGCATTCCATGTTTTCACCGGGGGGGGGGGGCACGGTTACGGAACAGGCAAACAATGAAGAAATATATAATTATAATAATAATGATAAGAAGAAGAAGAAATCATGCAGCAGAATGGCTTCAAAGGCCTCATGTCAAGGTTTTGGTCCTTGTGGGACAGAAAAGATGGTGCAGAAAAACAGCAGTTTCATCAGACTATGAGGTTAGCAGCAGGGTGGCCCAAAATAAAAAGAAAGTCTATGTTCTTTTTAATTTATACATTCATTTATTTAGCCTTTGTTGATGGGGTTAGTTCCACTAGGTTAGTAGCTTTTTTTTTGGAGACGACCCAAGGTGGTATTTATACTGCTAGGGGAAATTTGACCAGGGTATCATGGGACTTCCCCTACTCTTTTGAGCTGCTAGATGGTGCTGAAGGGCTCCTACAGACGCAAGGGAGAGGCCTAAGGGAAATAACAGCATGCAGGAGGAGAGAAAGGCTATAAAATGTTTGAAGGTGGAAAGTGAGAATTTGGAGAAAATTGTGTTCAATATGGAGATTCAGAATATTAAAGATTCCTGTGTGGTGGATCTTACAAATGAGCAGCGTTTAGCTTTCTCCATGCAGCAGGAAGTAAGTGAGTCTGTTAAAACGATGCATAAATAAATGGCATAAGGAGGGCTTTCCGGGGTGTTCTGTTAAAAATAATTTCAGCAGGATGATCCAGATCATTGGTTTTTAATGAGGTGATATGGCAGATAACGTTAAGTGCTGAGGATGGTAATGTGGAAAAGAAACCAGGTGATGTGGCAGCAGAGAATGCAGCAGAAAAGTAAAGCAGCAACAAACTAAGAAGGTGTCTGGTCTTGGAGCAGCAGGTAATGCAGTAAATAAAACATATGCAGCACTGGCAGAAGGCAAAAAAGGAGAGCGGCAACCAACTTTTAAGTAAAACTGTTTTTAAAAAAGATAAGCAGACCAACTGTGAGAATAAGAACAAAAATGACACTGTAATAGACGCACATTATGTAGGGAACAATTTGGAAACAGTACTGGATTTTAAAACTCAAGAAATTCAGTATTTTGTCCTTATTGAAAAAGAAATGTTTTGTGACAACATTTGAAACTGATGGACTGATGATGAAATTTCTGGAACTATGTAACAAAAAGATGGGCATTTATCTGTGAAACAATTGTTTGTTTTCTGGTAGTAACTTAAATGTTAAAACATATCACTTTGCAGTTTAGAATTGGTGAAATGGAAGAAGATGATGTTATAATAATGCATGCAGGGTCTATGTGAAACTGTTGATATGGAGGGTAGATGTTGGAAGCTATTTTGAAATGTGAAAAAAAACAGGGTGAAATACTTGCCAAGTGTTATTTATCTGACTGGTGATAGAAGGACATTAAGTTATGTTGGCCAGCCTAAATTATGTTTCTTTCTCATTTAATTAATGATTGTGACAAGGTAGAATGTAATCAGTGTGGAGAGAAAGGACATACAAGAATGTGTATGCCTGAATGCAGGTTGTATAAAAAAGGGGCACGTTTGGATGTATTGTCAGGAGCAAATAGTAAATAATGAAAAATAAGGGGGAAGGGAAGAAAGCATACATGAGGAAGGTCAACAAGAGTCTGGGGGAGAGGATGAACTAGATGAAGAAGAAACTATAGAAGAAGAAAAAAATATGGAGGGGAAAAATAAGGAGAGAGAAAGAGAGAGAGTGCATGCAGGAAGACAGATCAGGAGAAGGGACTGATACTAATACTTATTTTGAAGTTCTAGCCAGGGAAAATCTGATTCTGAGGATCAGGGATTATCAGTACATAAACACAGGAAAAATATATCCAACTGGGGAAAGGTGAAAAATAAAAAAATGAATATTTAAAAATATTGTCCCTAAACTTAAAAAGAAGGAAAAGCAACAACTTTAGAAAACTTTCAGTAAATGTGAACAATATTATTAACACTATAACAAGGATAGGGATACTGAAATGGTGCGCTAAAAGTGATGTGGATGTTATTCTGTTAGAGGATGTAAGATTCTTGCCAAGTGAAGAAAAATTGAAAAATAGAAACATTGATGGGATGGAAATATAAAATGGAGCTTAGGAAGTGAACGCTGTTCTGGAGTGGCTGTGTTGTGTAAAAAAAGTAGTGAAAATATTAGATGTAATGTTGATAAGGATAGAAAGGTCAAATGCTGTGGATGTGAGGTGGAGAGAACATGTTTATAGAATTATAGCATTGTATGCATATACAACTAGTAAGGAAAGACAGATTCCATTTCACCAAATATTAGACTATATGATGGTTTAAACACTCCGTATAATTGAATGTTCATAATCTTGAATGTGTTTAACACCAGAATAAGTGATCAAAACTCATTTGATCACTTCTACCAGTCTTAAATATGTGCAAGATTGTGCACAGTGCAGATCAGGGAATGTGCCCTTTCCCCACGTAGAGTGATCTTGAAGTTGGTATATATAATTAACAGAAAGTGGGGGGGCACATGGGAGAGTTCCCCTGCAAAAAAAAAAAAATGATTTGGCTTTCAGTCTTACAGGGTTGACAGATGTTTAGAAGTACATCCATGGTGGTTAAAATGAAGATTAGAATCGCAGGGGACTTTAATTATAATGTAAGGGGGGAAAACATAAAAAGAAAGGGAAGACACAAAAACGAAACACAAGAAGTGATAAAATGTGGTAAACTAATTATGTGGAAGAAAAGCCAATGGACTTATAGAAGGGCGGGCACTTGGATTTGAAACTAATTTTTCTGTATTATCTGAAGGTTTAGGAGTAGCAGATGATGATAACAATTGTGACAGGTTTTTCAGACAATTTAGCAATATGGAGGGAGGTGATAGAAGAAAGAGAGCATATTAAAATAGAAAAAAGAATAAACAGAATAAATGAGAGATTATGGGATGAAATTGGAGAGTGTGAAGTTATGGAACCATGAAGGACTTCTATTAAAAACTAATCTGAATGGTGGATTAAATTTAAAAAGAAGTATAAAAAAAAAACAAGGATGTTCCATGAGTAGAACTTTGTTTGCACAGGTAAAGAATGCAATAGTGAGTGAAGTAGCTTATAAATTGAAAGATGTATGATGCAAAAGGAAACAGTGATTCCAGTAGTTTTGACATATGCATATGATATAGTTGTAGTTGCTGAGAAAAAATAAATATGGGTGAGGGAAGTGTTGGTTTGTCTGAATGGCTCTTTGAAGGAAATGGGAATGATCCTGAATAAAGATAAAAGTAAGGGTTTGGGTGATGCGATGAAAATTGCGGATGTGTTTTTCAATGAATGAGGTATCTTTACTAGGAAAAAATTTGGGAAAAATGATGTAGCTATGATGCAACGGGAGGGTTTGATAACAGAAATGAAAGAAATATGTCTTCTGTGAAGGATGTATAGATTAGCATTCAGAAAAAAAAATATTTATCTAAACAGCATATATGTCAACTGTGTATATCATCCCACAAAAATATGCAAACGAAATAGTGCAACTGGTGTTTTCTTTCATATGCGGTTCAAGATTAAATGCACTGAAAACAGGTGAGTTGTATATCTGCGAAGATGAAAGGGGACTGGCATTAATAAATCTAATAGTTTATTCTGCTTCTTTAAACTTGTATAGAGTATTAAAGTAGGTAAAGGAAGAAAATGACAAGTTAATATTAAAAATGTTTAAATAAAAGTACAAAAGTTCTAGGAGATGACGAGAATAAGAAAAAGAATATGTAAATGAAGAAGTTAGATAGCAAGGCAAATACTAACATGGAGAAATTAATGATATAGAGAAAGACAGAAGGATGTAGTATAATAATGTGACAAAACAACATTATTATGTAAATTCATGGGGAAGGTTTACCAGAAAAAGTGATTATAACCATTATAGTCAGAAACAATTGGTGTACCAAGATAGTAGAATGGCAGGATTTCCTATGGAGACTGGTAATAAATAAATTATCAGTAAAGGGGAATATGTCATATAAAACTAAAGTTTAAAGAGTGTGTTTATTTTGTGAGGAGGAACAACACAGCATTTTTTTAATGTAAAAGAGTGGTGAAACTGGAAAAAGTTATGTGAAGAAAAATCTTTTGAGCATATTGACATAATATAGATATTGAATATGATTATGTATGGATATTATATGAACAAGAAGAAAGAATATGTGAGGTAGATAAATAATTTATTTTATGTAATATGAGTTATTTGGAATGAAAGACTGAATGAAATTTTATTTAATGGAAAATGGATTTTGGCAGACATATTTCAAACAATTAGATTATGGTTGTAGGAGTGGGGGGTCAATTATGGAAGAATATCCATGAGGATGTTATAAGAAAAATGCTAAATAGCAAGAAAAAACAGAAATGTGTTTATATGTGTCTGTAAATATGTACATTATTTAAGCAGGTAAATAATGTCTTTTTATGTTGTGTAAATAAAAGACCACTGATCTTTTTGATAGGTATGACTGTAATATTTTACATCCACCTTAGCTAGTACCAACTTAAGCAGAAGGGGCCTTGGTTTAATGTCTTATCTGAAGGATTATATAACAAGACAACAAGGAAAGGGAAGATTTTGGAGCAAAGTGCAGCCCAAGACTAAACTTTATTAAAGAAATGTTAAGTGCTTTCGTTCTCTGATTTACTGGACTTTATCACAACTCCAAAATAAAACACAAGGGTTTTTATAGCCCAATCATAACTTCCATTAAATAAACCAATTAAACAATTACATAATTAGTAACAATTAATCATCTCTTCCTCAACAAAACTGTTCCACTTCAACAAACCAATAGCAGCTAACTTGCATAAAAACACTAACAATTTAAAACACTACAAAAAGAATAAATAGATAAATATGATGAACGATGATAAACAATATTAAAAGTAGTGAAATTAGAGTAAAACTACTGCCCCTAAACCAAGTAATACAAAAAATAGATACATAGAAAAATCAATTAACAATCAGATAAAATCAAGTAAAAAAAAAGAAGAAGCTTTCAATTTTAAGATACTACTTATAGACACATTTTCCTTGAGGCCGGGGGTGGGGGGGTTGTGTGGCATTAGTCCTCAGTTACCACCTAAGCTCCAAGAAATTCAAAACATCCTCACTGGAGCTCCCTCAATCCCCCAAATTAACCTGATCAGTTATATAAAACTTAAACTGATGTGTAGGATTCCCTTTCAAATGTCTAAACAAAGCATTCTTGTCATCATTCTTCTTTATATTACAAAGATGTTGGTATAGTCTTTTCCTAAGACACAACTTAGTTTTGCCAATATAAAATCCAGGGCATTGTCCACATAAGGCAACATAAACCAATCCTTTACTGTTACAGCAAAATCTTTGGTGCAAGAAAATTTCCCCATATCCCCTAAACACAACACAAGGCTCTTTCCAAAATATATTGGCACTGACTACAGTGCCCACACTTAAACATTGTCCCCTCTCAGCTAGTTAACCCCAGCCTCTCCAATATCATCTTAAAACTAATGTCTTTTTTATATACAACAACAGGCTTTGGCCCCACAGCATCCAAATCCTCCTTGTCTACCCCCAAAATGGCCCAGCTGCTCTGAACAATAGATCTAAGACCATAAAAATGGCTAGTGTAAGTTAGCACCATGTTTAAGGTCTGCCCCTCAGGCTTTCAACTCTCATGCTGTCACCAGAAATGTTTCTTTCATACAGTTTATTCTTGTGTGGCATTCAGCTCCAAAGTCTTCCAATTCCTTGTTGTCTTGTTATATAGTTTCTCTTATCTGAAGGAAGTACACTCATGAGTGCAGCACCCCCCCCCTTATGCTGTATTTGCAGTGTCAGCAATCACTCTACATAGTTCTTAAAAGTAAGTACCCCCACTAGAGGTAGCAACATCCTTGACCTGGTCAATACTAACATGGATGACCGTTGCTCTACACCAATAGTCAACTCCTCCCTGGTTAAATCTAATCACAAACTAATCAACTTGGAAATCCACATCCCCCCCCCCCCACACAAGGGAACCACCATGAAAAACTTCTCCAAAGCTATCTTTGGGCTCCTAAAAACAGAGGTGGCTAACTTCACGGCACCCATGCAAATGGAGAATAGTTGCATAACCACCGAATCATACACCAATGCACATTACGAACACGTACACACATGCATGGATCTCGCCATACCCAATAGAACCAAGATGCTCTCCTCCAAAAAGAGGAAGCCAATCTGGTGGCCGCCTGCCATAAACAAACTTTACAAAAGAAGGATGAAAATGATGCGGAATAGGTTGATGTCCCAAGAGTGGAAAAACTCCCTTATCAGCCTCAACAAAAAGTTGAGATCTCTCACCAAATCCTCTAAAGCTAGCTATGAAAACAGAATTGCAGCAGATAGATGTCACACTGCTACAGTCATCCCTCTTCACAAAGGAGGAGTGACTACAGACCCTAGGAACTATCGCCCTATTAGCCTGACGAGTCTGATATTCAAAACTATGGAATGCATCATCATGCACCTAATAAACAAGGGTATAGGGAATCTCCAAACTCTGGATCCCGCACAGTTTGGTTTTGTGAAGGGTAGGTCATGCTTGTTCAACCTGGTTGACTTCTCTGAGTCAGTCACCACAGCTGTGGATGAAGGCAAGGTATTTCCTACAGCCTACTTTGATCTGGCAAAGGTCTTTGATACCATTCCCCACTCAGGAATCATAGAAAAACTCACTAAACTAGGCATTAACCCCTGTATCACTAGGTGGGTTGCAAACTGGCTCACAGATAGAACCCATAGTGTGAAAGTAGCTGACTCCAAGTCAGACTGCCAACCAGTCACAAGAGGAGGCCCACAGGGTTCAGTCCTTGGTCCTCTCCATTTTGGTACCTACTTCTCTGAAGTCCAGGCCAACACGAAGGGACTCTGGCTGACAAAGTTTGCAGATGATTGCAAGTTGGGAGCTATTATTAACTCCACAAGTTATGCTGACATCCTACAGAAAGGCCTCACTGAGACCAACGACTGGTGTCAGAACTATGGCCTTAAGCTCAATGCCAAAAAATGTGTCATCATCCCCTTTGGGAAAAACCCAGTTCCCATGAATTACCACATCAATGCTAGTCCACTGAACACAGAACGCGTTAAAAGAGATTTGGGAAAACAGGTTGAAAGTAACATCTCTTTTGACCACCACATTGCCACTGTGGTCAGAAAGTCCTTTTATGTGGCACATCTCATTACTAAGGGTTTTGCATCCAGGAAGAAAGAGGTCATTGTCTCCCTTTACTCTTCCCTCATTAGGCCAATCATTGAGTACAATGCCCCATTTGGCATGTACCTCACTAGACACCTGCAACAACTGGAGAGGTCACAAAACTACTTCACAAAGAGGATCCTAGGCCTTAAACACTTGTCCCATATGGACAGACTCAAAAAACTCCAACTATTCTCTGTCTCATATCGCCTACTTAGAGGCGATCTCTGCTTGACTTACAAAGCCATGTCTTACCCAGCGCTGTTAGAAATGCTACATCTAAAGAAATCCCAATCCCTCTGCATCACATGCTCCAGAGACCTCAACCTCATTACCACAATCAACAGAACATGCTGGAGGGACAGGTTTATAATCCAGAGACTGCCCATGCTATGGAATAGACTCCCCATACATGTCAAACAGAGCACCTCACTGGCCCTCTTCAAGAGAATTCTTGACGAGTGGATGGGAAATAGAAAATTCACCCCAGGGAATAATCCAGTGGCTCTACTCAACAGAGGCACGGAGAACTAAGGTCTGTTGGCATGATGGCAGGGTAATCCTATGGGCTAGGCTTGTAAAGGCTCCAGGGCCATTACCCTAGTACACACCTATGAAACTATGAACCTACAAATGTTCAGTTTTCTGGGTCTTAATTTACTATAAAACAAGCACTGGAGAGTTGGGAAATTTACATTCTTTTTTAAATCTAACCCTTTTCACTTTGGCTGTAACCTATATATATGCTCTACCAAACAGTAGTACTTTGGAAAACTGGATCAGTGATCCCCATTTGTGACACTAAACAACTGTCTGTCATCTATTATGATTCTTTACATTCAAAAAGACAAGTTTCTTCTGCTGTTACTGCTTACACCCCATGTCCTTCCCACACTATTACCCAACATAACTGTGATTGTCTACATAATGCCACATAAGTTCAGTGGTGGATCAGGATGAACAAATGTTTGCACAGTATTATGAGCTACAGAATGCACAACTGCTGAGTGTAGGATGTCACATTTCTTAATGGGTATCTCATTTAAAGGAAAACTCCACCCAGAAATAAAAAAAATCTGTTTTTTCACTCTGTCTTAGTTTCCTGACCTATTATAACACTTCAGTGCCACTCTAAGTGCTTTATTTGCAATTTAGCCTGTTTTCCACAACATGGCTATCAATGAGACTTGATGTATCAATGTGATCTTGTTCTTCCTCAACCATTTCTCTTTCTCATAATGCTTTGTATGACTCATGCCACAGATAAAGAAGTAACTGTGAATTCCCATGCCATTGACATATAATGGGATTTGTGTGCGTCACTGCCATCTTCTATACATTCTGTAAAAGGACTGCTTACTTTCTGTCTCTAATCACCCTCATTTATGTTTGGGTCAGAGCTTGTTTTGCACTATACTTAGAAGTTATCTAACTATAGCCAGAACAGTAGCTATATTGCAGGCCTTTGTTTAGGGTTTTCCTTTGGAGTCCAAGAGGAATTGACATTCCCCTCCCCCACACTACTGCACCCTTGCAGAATCAAGTGCAACTACAGCTCATAATGGAAAGGAAGGGACTTATAGGTTCATAGATTCATAGGCAGGTACTAGGCTATCAGCCCAAGGGCCTAAATAAGCCTTACTGACAAAGTTCCCTGGCTTATGCCACCCAAGAAAGTTATTTTCCTGTGCCCCTGTCAAGCAGAGCCACAGAAGTGATCCCCGGGGTGTATTTCCTATTTCCCATCCACTTATCTAGATTTTTCTTGAAGAGTGCTAATGAAGAACTTTGCTTGACATGGATGGGTAGCTTGTTCCAGATTATGGGAAGTCTTTGACACAGGAATCTACCCCTCCAGCATGTTCTGTTTATTGTGGTGACAAGGTTTAGGTCCCTAGAGTGTGTAGCTCAGAGGGATTGGGATTTCTTTAGGTGTAGCATGTCCAACAGATCTGGGTTTGACATAGCTTTATATGTTAGGCAGAGATCTCCTTGGAGTAGGTGATATGCTACGGAGTAAAGCTGAAGTTTTTTGAGATGGTCAGTGTAGGGCACCTGTTTGAGGCCAGTAATCCTGTTTGTGAGGTACTTCTGTGACCTTTCCAGCTGCTGCAGATGTCTTGTGAGCTACATTCCAAAAGGGGCATTGTACTCTATAATGGGTGTAATGAGTGTCGAGTAGAGGGGAACAATGACTTTTTTTCCCTAAATGAGAACCCTTGTGTGATGAGGTGTGCCACATAGAATGATTTCCTGACTACTGTGGTGAAGTGATTATCAAAGGAAAGACTACTGTCCACCTGGGTCCCCAGGTCTGTTATCACAAATTTGGCATTAAGTAGACTGCTGTCTATATGGCAGTTCATGGGTACAGAGTTTTTACCAAAGGGGATGACAATGCACTTTTTGGCATTGAGCTTGAGGCCATGGCTCTGACATCAGACATCTGTCTCAGTGAGGCCCTTCTGTAGGATGTCCACATCATTTGCATCATTTGGGGGCTCAGCTATGGCTCCTAGTTTGCAGTCATCTGTGACCTTCATTAGCCAAAGGCCTTCTGTGCTAGCCTGTACTTCAGAGAAGTAAATACCAAACAGGGGAGGTCCCAGGACAGATCCCTGTAGTACTCCACTTGTCACTGGTTTGAAGTCAGATTTGGAGTCTGCAATTTTTATAGTGTAGGTTCTGTCAGTGAGCCAATTGGCCACTCATCTTATGACGTAGGGATTTATACCTAGTTTAGTGAGTTTAGATATAATTCCAGAATGGAGGATGGTATCAAAAGCCTTGGCGAGGTCATGATAGGCTGTGTGAGCCACCTTACCCTTGTCTACAGCTTTGATGACTGCCTCAAAGAAGTTGATCGGGTTCAGAAGGCATGATCTGTCTTTCACAAACCTGAACTGGGTGGGGTCCACAGTTTGAAGGTTACCAATGTCTTTGTTTATGAGTTCCTTGATGATACGTTCCATGGCCTTACAGACCAGACTCGTCAGGCTAATAGAGTGATAGTTCCCGGGATCAGTGGTGGCTCCCCCTTTGTGGAGTGGGATAACTGTTGCTGTGAGCCATTCAGTGGGCACAAAGCCTGATGTGAGACTATGATTGAACATGGTGCTTAGGTGGGGAGCCAGTTCATTCTGAAGTTCGTGTAAATCGCAGCCTGGGCTGTTGTCTGGTCCCATGGATACTGTGTTTTTGGCTTTAGAGAGTGCAGCTTTTATCTGCGTAGTTGTGATTACAGGGACTCTGCATTCTTCCTGTATAGTTATGGGCCCTTTAGGGGGTGAGAGGGGGGTAAAGTTAGCACCGAACCTATCTGCCAGGACGTTGGCAATATCAGTTGGTTCTGTAATTTTCATGCCGTTGTGCTGTAACTCAAAGCAGATCTGGGTGTTGCCATTGAGATTCTTGACATAGCTATAGAATGTTTTGTGGTTGTCCCTAGAATCAGTGGCAATTTTGTTTTTGTAGCTAGCTTTGGAGGATCTTATAAAGGATCTCAGTTTCTTACTGAGGCTGACCAGGGAACACCTCCACTCATGGGATTTTACTCTCTTTTGCAACAGTTTCTTCCTTCTGTTGTAGAGTTTGTTTATGGCAGGGGACCACCAGATTGGCTTCCTTTTTTTGGAGGATAGCATCTTGGTTCTGTTTGGGATAGCACAATCCATGCACTCGTGCAAGTTCTTATAGAGTGCACCTGTGTAGGATTTAGCAGTCGTAACTGTATTGTCCATCTGCATGGGTGTCATGAAGTTCGCCACTTCTGTCTTAAGAAGCATGAAGTTGGCTTTGGAGAATTTTTTTTATTGTGATTTCCTTAATGGGGGGTGGGGGTGGGATGTGGATATCTAGGGTGATTAGCTTATGGTCAGGTCTGACCAACGAGGAGTTGACTTCAGGTGTGGAACACTGGCCACTCATGTTGGTAATGACTAGGTTTAGGATATTGCTGCCTCTGGTAGGGGTGTGGATAAGTTGATCCGGGGAATTGGAATTTATGAATTCCAGAAAGCGTTGAGTGAAGGATTTGGTACATGAGTAGTTTTCCCAGTTAATGGTGGGGTAGTTAAAATCACCCATTATTAGAGTGTTTGGTTGAGCCCTAATATTTTCCAGTATATCAAGAAGAGAGGAGTGGGAATCCTGGGGCATGGTGGGTGATCTGTAGCAAGCTACAGTTTGGATTGCAGTTCTGCCCAGATTTAGTAGCACTTGGATAACATCGGATGCATTATGCTGAGCAACTAGCCTGGAGGTGTGGATATCCTTAATGAATATGGACAAACCTCCACCTTTGGTGCTCCGGTCCAGGTTAGGTGGCCAAAAAGTGTGGTACGAGTTATAGCCTGCTAATGCAGGGGTGCTCTCTGGAGCCTTGAACCAGGTCTCAGTCACTGCACAAATATTGAAGTTCTCCATTTTAAGGAGTGCCTTGAGAGAGTGCATTTTGAGATTTAGAATTCTAGCATTGAGTAGCATTAACCTCAGTTTTTGCTTGCCTGTTCCTGTTACAGTGGTAAATTTGTCATTTGAACCTTGCCTAAAAAAAGGGACTATAGGGGCGGCAAGAGCCTTAGCCAGTATCCAGAATCCCAGGGGTGACAGGTGCTGGCCATCTCTGGCAAAGCATCGTGGTCTGTCGACAATGTCGTCCCAGGCAGGCAGATACTGGATCCCCTTAGAATGACACCAGAAGCTTAGCCAATTGTTGAAATCAATCATTTTATCCTTGTACTGCGGTATCATTCTGGGAGATGGCAGGATGCTAATCAGGGCTAGGGTCATACCTACCTGGGCTACAAGATCAGAGAGCTCTTCCATGTCTCTTCATGTAGTCCAGGGAGGTACATCTCAGGTCATTCACACCAACATGGACAATGACAGAGTCATATTTGTACTTGTTGTGGAGTGACCTGAGTGCATGGTTTATGTGGCTGATCCTGGCACCCGACAGGCAGCTGACAGTAACCTTCTCCTTGTTTAGCCTGGTACAGTAAATATTATTTACTGTACCAGGCTAAACAGAGTAAATATTATTTACTTCCAATATAAATCTCTTCCCTTCTGCCTGGATTAGGACGACTTATTTATTTATTTAAATGGTTTAATTATTTTTTTCTGGGTGCAAGTAGCAGAAACTGCTCGATTATTTTGGTTTGTTTTATCACTAGTAACAATTGATTTTCTCCTATATCTACAACACAATATTACTGTAACTTAAGAATGTACTGAAAAAATGTCTCTATTCCACAGTCCATGCAGAGCAACAATTTGTTTGGGGGGGAGGGGATGGCTACAGAATATTTTAGGAAATTCTATATCACTTACATTAGTCATATAGCTAATGTATTCTTTTTGAACTTATTGTGCTGTTCTCAAATGCAATGGCAAACTATTAAGCAATTCTCTGTTCCTTGCCCTACCATCAGTATTTTCTCTTTGAGACACTCTTGTCTTTCTATAGTTAGTTATATTGTTAGTTGCACTGCATGGACTGTGGAATAGAGATATGTTTCAATGCATTATTTTACTGTGCCACTATTGTAGAGTCAGGTTTGCCAAGTTAGTATCTTGCTGTAATTTAGCAAACCTGGAGATGACTAGAATGTCAGGAAATTATAGAAAAAAAAAACATGCCACAAGACAGGTGTTCCTCAGAAAGAAATAGTTATGCAAACCTAAGTTACAGTAATATTGTGTCATAGCTAGAGTTGGGGTAAAATAATTGTTACTAGTAATAAAACAAACCAAAATAATCATGTGCAGTTTCTGCTACTTGCACCCAGAAAAAATAATAAAATGATTTAAATAAATAAATACATCTTCCTACTGCAGGCAGAGGGGAAGAGATTTATATTGGAAGTCTCTTCCTTTTCATTATGAGCTGTCAATTGCACTTGATTCTGCAAGGGTCTCTCAGTGCAGTGACAGTTTTAACACCTCTGCAGTAGGGTGTTGGGAGGGGACTGTCAATTCCTCTTGGACTACAAATGAAAATCCTGTATAAGGGCCTGCAATTTAGCTACTTTTCTGGCTGTAGCTGGATAACTTCTAAGTACAGTATAAAACAAACTCTGACCCAAACATAAATGAGGGGGATTTGAGACAGAAAAGAAGCACTCCTTTTTCAGAAGGTATAGAAGATGGCAGTGACTCACACATATCTCATTATATGTCAATGGCATGGGAATTCACAGTTACTTCCTTATGTCTGGCACAAGTCATACAAAGCATTATAGGAAAGAGAAAGGGTTGATGAAGAACACGATCACATTGATACATCGAGTCCCATTGGTAGCCATGTTGTGGAAAACAGGCTAAAATTACAAATAAAGTACTTACAGTGATTTTGAGGTATTAAATTAGGTCAGGAAATAAAGATAGAGTAAAAAAAAAGATTTTTTTAGTTCTGGGGTGGAGCTTTCCTTTAAGGTCTGACTAATGGATTATCTGTTTGTGCTGAAGAAATCTTATGAGAATAACTGATTTTATTCATATGATTTATGTGAGGCAAATTCAGAAGGCTGGGCCAGTTAATCCCAGGGTAAATTTGAGGGTACCCATCAAGTCATATAGAATTTGTTTGAAAGCTAATAATCTATCTAATGGCAGAGATGACTTATTCAAAAGATGAGGGGGACATTGCATAATGAATCTATCTTTCTATCACATTCTGTTTATCTGCTGTTGAAGATTCATGTTGCTGGTTCTAGTGTTTGCTTAGCTACTACACTTGCAGAGATATATGAGATCCAGGACAAAATAGTGAATAATGGAAAAGTAGTGAGGGACAGATCTCCACTCAAGAATCTATAAGATACTAAGTAAAAGGCAAGAGCTTCTAGTCTTTCTTGGCAGCTCAAGGCTGTCAAGCCTGAAATCTTCTTATTTAGGAACCTCAGGATTTGTGTAGTTGTTTAATATGTCAGGTTCTGGTGCATCCTGAAGGGGGCCATTCACTCTATTTTTGGTCTAATCAGTGCTGAATATAAGGGATGATAACATCTAAGTCTAGATGATATGACTCTCTTTATTAGTTGTGCTAATTAGAAGGAACTTTTCTGACTACAATTGTCACAAGATGACAGGTACCAAGATCCTGGACTACATTTTCATTTAGTAGTGAAGTATTGTCTATACCACAACTTGTGCATAGTTTTTTTTTTTTTTTTTTTTTTTGGAAAATAAAATTACACATTTTCTTTGCTCAGTCTGAACCCCTTTCAGTACAGCAGGCATTATATAGGCTAAGTTCTTTCTTGAGGGAACAGTCATCAAAGTGCCCTGACAATAACACCCAGCTTGTAAACTTAGTTATCCAAAGGTTCTCAGTCTGGAGATCAAAAACGTAAATGCCAAGAAATAGTGGTCCCAGTACAGACTCTTGGGTACTCTATTGATAACCTTCATATTTTTGATGATGCACCTGCCACACAGTCTACGTGAGTTCTGTTTTTAGCCAGTTTACTATTCATCTTTAAGGATCTTTATTTAAAACATTTATCTTACTTACAATTCCCACAAGGGATATTGTGTCATAAATATGAATAGCCATGGATCTGGCCTATTTTAGTTCATCAAGAGTTGATGTTGTTATTTGTGTGATCTGTTTTGCTTGGCAGTCATTGTTCAATTAGTGAAATATAACTAATACAATACTGTTTACAGAAATGGTGATACTGGTTAATTTGGCAGATGGATTCAAGTACATCTGAGACAAAAAAAGAAGGGTTGGATGAAATGCTGGATAAGAATGGTTGTTTAGAGACTTGTAATACTTGGTTGAACTTGATAGATCTATATACATTTCCTTCTTTCAGATTTTTCAGATAGTATGTATGCAAGCATGTTTGTTGATATCATTACTGCACTTGTACTAGGCACATTCAAATGCTAAGGAATAAGTCATCTTGTAGAGAGATTTACATTTGTTCTTGCTGCTGCTGCTGCTTTTACACTCATATGACATTCTAGCTACGTAATGTCTGGCATCTATTTCTGTGAAAAGAGCTATTTTTATTTATTAAAGTTTTTAATTTAATCATTTGTCAGCTGGGTAAACTTACTAGTCACAACGGCATTTTTACAAACTGATCCTGCCTGGTGCACTATTTGGTTAAGTGACTTGCACAAAGTCTCAGAAATTGTATATGGAAACAGAAGAAATTAAATTTATTATAACTAAAAGTTGTAGCTTAATAGTAGCTCACAGTTTTAACTGCCTATATACATCCAAATATAGCTTTAGATTTTACCTGTTACTCTACAGCTTATGAAAAATAAGGTTGGGTCACTTGAGGTGTGCTGAAAATAATAACAAAGACTAGGTATCCAGAGGATAACCATCCATCTTAGATTGCAAAGGACAGAGTCTTGTTGCCTTTTTACATTCACAGGTTTTGCTCCCCATCAGTGCTTAACAGTAAACTTAGAAAAGCCCAAGTGTCCCCAATAGTGTGCAGTAAGAGGCGGAAGACACATGCTGCTAGCAAGTCCACAGAAAGGTAGTGTGCTTGCTATATCCACCACTGCTCATTTTTCAACCCAAAAGAAAAGGTCAGAAGGGAATGAACAGTTAGCTGAAGATGTTTGAGACTAGAGTGTATTAAATCCCCCCCCCACCGTCTTGTTTGAGTAAGTTCAGTTTGTGAAGAAGGCTGTGATAACTGCCCTTTGCCAATTCAATAAGGAGGCAGAACCAATGTTGTCTGGGCCTAAAGTGTGTCACCACAATTCGTTTTGCAGACTCCTTCTGAAACTTTATAACTATCCTGGTTACCAATGGAAAGCATGAAAATGCTTAAAGGAATATTCTAGTACAAGGGACTTCAAAAATAACTGTTTTCTAGGCCTGTTTGCATGGAGTCCTGGATCAGAATCTGTTGATATGTCTGTTTTTGAAAGGAGGAACTACTTCAGGTATACCCCACAAGTAGATTAATTCCTGGAAGACCCCCTCACTCAGTTTTCATCTGTGAGGGTCTGCCCTAGCCCGGCTCATCTTATCTGCCACTATGTTTTGCTCTGACTATAAGTAGTATGCTTAAAGGGTAAAGAGTGCTGAACAGCTACATCTCAAGCAATCATAGCTAGCATGCATAGAGGGTATTACTTTGTACCCCTTGCTTGTTGATGTACCACATCACCCCTGGAGAGGTCTCTGGGATCACATATGATGAAGAAATTATAAGGCATGGATCATGGCCAGCAACACATTTGTATTTATGTGCTTTTGGTCTGTATGAAGAATCTCACAGGCCATGCAAAATTACTATCAATTAAACTGCTCCAAGCAAAACAATAGTCAGTAGTTACAGATTCACTTGGAGGTACAGGAGAATGGGAAGGCCTCCATTTCCTTTAACTTGTAGTCAACACCAATGCAATTCCTTTTTTTGTTTTTTATAAAGCCCAAGACTGCAATCTGAAATTCCAGAGTAAACAAATGTAGGGTCCATGTGCTTTTTAGATACCACTGAATCTTTCTCATGTGCAACCTGGAGAGAGGAATAATAAGAATCATGGATGCTATGAACCCCAAGTTCCTGAGAAACTTTCGCTGTTTAAAGTATGAGACTGTGTTGAGAAGCTCAAGAAAGTTTCCGGATAAAAATCTCTCTCCTCCTGCATCAAAAAAGACTTTGGCTGTATAGTGTCAATAAGACATTCTAGAAATAAAATCCTGTATGAGGGGGTCAAAGAGGATTGGCACGGGTTCTAGGACTCCAAGGGTGATTAAGTACTGAAGAACCCATGAAAAATTTCTGTTTGGTTCAGAGAGTGGGGAAGAACTCCCCTGATAGGAGGTTTTTGTATCTAGTGCCATCTGCATTCCTCCTGAACAATATGAGTCCATCAGAATCTGCTGCCAAATGGAAATGCACAGAGCTAGTTGTTGGGACAGGTTTTGAGAGACTGGAGCAAGAAGGGACAGGTTGGGAGGAAGAAAGCTGGCATAGTACTTATGAAGTCATAAACTGTCTCTTTCTTGGAAAATCTTGTTTCTTGTTGTTCCCTTCCAAGCATCTTTATTTGTTTCTCTCTTTGGCGTGAGAAGGCAGTGATTGCCTGTTTTTTTTTTTTTCTTAGAGGTTCTGTGAAATTTTTAAAGAAGACCTGTAAAAGCTTTGAAACTCCATGAATTAATTTCTTTCTCTCTCATCAAAATTGTTTAAGGTCCTGAGAAGCATATGGACCAAAGACAGCCTTCCCCATCTGAATTCAAAATTCCTCCATCAAAAAACCTTTGATTCCATACACAGGCATACCTCCTTACAACAGTAGTAGAAGCACAGTCCCTAGAGACAGTATATGTACAATCATACAGACTCCTTAAGGCATTTTTTTAGATACATGGTAAATGATAGAAACAACACTTAAGATAGGCACTACCTTCAAGAGGAAGAGTGATAGCTAGGTTTCTCAAACTGTCTATTCAGAAATGCACAGATTTACACATATGCATATGACAGCTATGAATTTTGTGCCCCAAAGTATAAGAAGAAAAAAATTATCTCACCAAATCTGTCTAAAATATTATTCTCTTTGTCCACTGTGGAAGGGTTTGATGATGCCAGGAGCTTGTTGTCTGTTGGTGGGATGTTGATACTGCTGCAGGATCAGGCCTTAGGTGAAAAAAGAAGTGCTGGTTTGAGTAACATTGTAAAATCTATCTTCATTTTTGGAAATTGAAGTTTATCCGGGTTGTTACAGGCAGCATTATATACATCTTCTCTGGCTGGCAATAGAGGAGGTACGGGAGTAGAATAAGGCATATCCACTTGAAACATATCATATCTTCTCAATTCAGGGGGGACATCCATTCTTTCTGATAAAAGCATCTCACTCATCCTGACAATAATATGGGAAAAAGAGCATTCCTCCAAAGGAGGTTGGAGGACCAAGTTTACTCAGCATCAGAATTTTGTGGTTGATTATCTGAAGGAGAAGAAACCCTGCCTATGACCATGTCAGAATTATCTGACATGTGTTCCTCAGGAATATGTTCACTGATCTGATTACAGGTACTGAATTATGTGCATTAGGATTCACGTTCTGTAACACTTTTTTGCCTAAGGTGAGTAAAACATTGGCTTTTCTTATAGATACCATGTCTTCTGTAGAGTTTTAGCTTTTTGTGCTTTCTTTATAGTTATTTTCAGTGACTGAATGGGAGAAGAAATACCTTCTCCATCAAGAGGTCCTTTTCCTTAGACACATTTGGCAGCAACCCCCAGTATGTCTGTGCCCTAGTTCAGATGGTTCTCCCATGCCTGGCTCAGACATTGGAACAGACAAAGAGGACGTGGTTGACCCCTAGTTTGTGGTGGCTAAATAGACTACACCAGAGGAAGTTGAAGAGGTAAGTGAGTAGTCTGAGGAGCGACTGCTGGCCATTGCAGTTTCACCCTCTACTGGCTGTGGTGAAGACTGAGTCCATATAATTGGTAAGGGCTCTCTGGTACGTTGTTTATTCTTTCTATAAACTAAAGAAGTCAGACCAGCAAGAGTCAGTTAAGCATCCATACTGTGACTAAGGAGGATACTTTGGATGCAGTACAATGGAACAAGTTGTTTAGATGGCAAGTTTATCAAATTGTTTGCATAAACAGCACATTTAAACCTTCATAATTACACAATGTCCCCCAAAATACTGTAATGCATAATCAGCACACTAAATTCCTGCCAGAAACCCCTTTACAATAAAATTCAGTGTGTCAGAAAACATGTTAGGTAAGTTGTCATAGCATGAACACATATACAACATCACTTGTAGTATTTACAGCCCACATAAATCACTTTCTCAAACAAAACTTTCATTAAAAACAGAAAAGTTTACATAATTATTACATTTCCCTCACAAAATATGCCCCCAAATTGGACAGACAAATGTAAACATAGAAGTCCCTAATAGCAAACTTTCACTATTAAACAAATACCAGGTTTCTTAAAAGGCCAGAACTACTAAAGTAAATAAAAGTAAAAAAAAAAAAAAAAAAAAAAAAAACACTTTTTTTTTTAAATCTTAAAGATATATGTATATACACAATCACATATGCACACATAAAAAAAAAAAAATATATATATATATATATATATATATATATATATATATATATATATATATATATATAGGGAGAGAGAGAGAGAGAAAGATACATGTTTGTATTAAATAATTAAATTGTCTGAATGGAAGAGGTTCCCAAAGAAGATATATCTGCCAGAAAGGAGTTGAAGTGCCAGCCAATTCTCTTGTGTAACTTCTGAAATGCTTCTTCACTAGGCAGCAAGAAAGCACTGAAGATATTCTTCTCTGACAGCAGATTTTTCTCTCTTCAGGGCATCCAGTCAACAGTTGATGTGTAAGTGTTGGAGGTGCCCAGAGCTTTGGAAGCTGGCTGGTTGTTGTGCCTTGGACAAGACACAACCCATATAGCTTAAAGGCTATTGCAATCATGGGAATGTTGAAAATGGACAGTTACCTACAAAAACAAGCATAGCGTGGACTTGATCTTTAATAATATATCAGTCAACAGACTGTAGAATCAGAAGAGGTGGTGCTCTGGTACTAGACTCCTAAGCAACTGTAACTCGTCCTTCCCTTGTCACACTCTTAAGCACTACCACATATGCACAGCTCATGTAGCCTATATTAAAAAGAGAAAGGGGCAAATTGAAGCAAACAATGACAAAGGAGACTGTTGATAGGAGGGTATATATTTCTGTTGAATGACTTACCATGAATATTTAGTATTATAGGAAATACAGTGCATATCTTTCCTTTCTGTTCAAGGGAGTGGCATTCAAGAGATGCTTAGGATGGCATTCTAGCAGTGATACATAATCAGACAGATGTAATTAAAAATAAATATACCGGGAAAGGGAGTATTATCCATTCCAGGAGTCCCAATCATGAACGCCAATTCATCTGCTTGAAAAATATGCAACATACAAAGATCATACCATGTGGACCATTTCAACAGAAAGTTTTCTTCAAAAGGTCACATAATGAAATCAACATGGAGAACAGGAATACTTATTTTTAACCATGTATTAAGCAAGGCACTGCACCCCCCCTCCCCCAAGGCCTGGCACATAGAGTAGGGCTTTTTGTATGGGTATAGTGTAGTAATCTGCTGTCAGCAAGTGCAGGTGTTTTATCTGTGATTGCATGTCAGCAGGCTAACTCCACATACGACATGATTATTGATGAGAGTTCTAGTGCTTAAAGATCAGTGGACTAACACTATCATTGCCTTAATAGTGCATTGAACAGCACAAACTAATTCCCATAGGTTACTATCAGAACAGATATTTAATGTTTTCCATTACCTACTTTCTCATCATGTTTTCTTTCTTTCTTTAATTCTTTCTTTCCAAATTAGTCATCTTAGCATATTCTTTAATCTAGTGCATTCCTCTCCTCCCTGCCCTCTCTACCTTTTGTATCTGGATGCGTTACTTTATTTTACAATTCTTCCCCAGACAAATTTGCATTGTGATAACTTGCAACTGTTTTACCCTGTCCACATGACCTATTATGTTTCTGCTAATTGTTTATGAGGGGTAAGAAGCAAAGTCCACTTCTTACTGATTTATCTTATTTATCCTTTGTTGACCATACTAGTCCAGCTAACCTTGTCGCCTCTTTTAGGAGAAACCTGAGGTGATATTTATACTTCTAGGGTAAATTTGATCAGGGCATCAGAGAATTTCCCTAATCTTTCTTAATAGGTGTTGCGGAATATTTTACATCCACCTGTGTTACCACCAACTCAAGCATTTGGGGCCTCAGTTTAATATCTCATCTGAAGGATGGCATACTCAAGAGTACAGTGCTCTCCTTATGCTGTACTGCAGTATCAGCAATCAATCTACCTCATGTGGGAAAAAAACTACAGCCTTCTACACCAAAGCCGAGTGTGCTACCTGCTTTGCCACTAGCACTGCTGTCTGTGTTACTTCTAATGTAGTGATGAATACTACTCTGAAAAGACTTAGGACAGCACATGTTCTCCTGTTTTGGCAGAAGTTTAGTAATTTTTTTTAGAGATAATTATCCAATTATCAAGAAGCTGTACCTACTGCCTTTGTCAAAAATATTCTATCCAAATATGCACTAGATTATAATACAGGCACAGACAGAACCTTTTAACATGGAAGATGCATCTTAGTGTTCTTTCCTTGACAAGAAATGTATTTTCATAATTATTTTCTGCAAAGTTTATTACTTAAATGAGAATCTGAAATCAGTTTGCTGATAGCATACTACTCCCAGAAATTATTGCAACTCAGTTGTACATCAGAGGGGAGGTTTAGCTCAGATTATTTCATCTTTTTCAATGTCAGCCAAAAATCAGTCTTTACAATGTCTGCAATCGATGTACTTTATAAACATCACTCACTTAGTTCTAAATTTCTGCAGGTCTTAAAAGTCTTTTAGCACTACCAAAGACATGTGTCTGTGTCATTATAGTTTTAAAGCTGACACTCAAAGTCAAAATGCCATATACACTAATTCCTTTGCTGCCCAGTTTCTAACAGATCTGTGAGACCTTTCTTGGAAATGCGTTAAATACAGAGTAAATACCAAAGAGAAGGCATTTAAACTTCTAACACAGCTCAGAGATGCTATATCTCAGCTTGACTTATCACATTTAATTTGCCAAAGGTCATGGCCAACATAAAGTCCACAGAGAAAAGTTTATACAGAGAACAGCTGACAATAGTACACTTAACTGTTTTCATGGCAGTGTTCCATTTAACACACTTAAGTATGCTTCTGGCACTTCATAACATTTTATAGTTAATCTGTCTTTTATACTACCTGTATTCAATTAATTCAGCATGTGGGCTTATCAATTACTTTGTTAATTCCCAAACATTTCATTTTCTATAACACAGCTTTTTCTTTTGCCATCAAGAAAAATGATGGAATCAAAATACTTTCATATTTTCCTACTTCAGTATGATTTTAATATGACAGATATCTTTCAAACTGCCAGTATCAATTTTCTACTTCATTTTTTTTTCATTTATAAGCAGGCAGTTTGTCAATATTTTACGTGCTTTCAATTCCAGAGACTATTTTAGTTGTAGGAATTTCTTTGCCATCATGTCAAAAAAATCATACTTTAACAAAATTATTTTTCTTCTGATAAAAAGTTTGTAAATCTCTCTGTATGCTAGACACCTATTTGGCTCAGTTCTATACCCAAGTTTCTTCCAATTAAAAGTTACTTGTAATGTCTGGATGCCCCCCCCCCCCCGCCCACTGATTTAAACTGTCACCACTTTCTAAATGATGTTCATATTGATCACTGCTGCCATAGCCTTAGCTATATGGTTTATATCATGCCAAAGATATAACAGCCAGCCAGCTTCCAAAGCTTTAGGGCACATTCCACACAACCAAACTGTCAGACATCTCAAGCTGAGTTGACTAAAAGAAAAGTTTGGGTGCCAAGCCCTTTAGAGCGTTACTACCTCCAAAGACTACATTCCTCCGAGACTTTTGAGGAATGACAGTTTGTACTTTTCCTTTTGCTGGGCAGATAGTTCCCTTTGGAAAAAAAAAAAAACTTCCACTCAATTATTATTATTATTATTACTATTATTTTATTACTAACACTTTTCTGTTCAGGAAAGTTATTTTAAAACTATGAGCTTGTGTTTTAATGGACTATCATGAGACTGTATTGCACTTTTAAACAGTAGTGCTATTTTCTCCTATCAGTTTAAAAGCTGTTTGAAGTATTTAAAAAAACATTTTTTTCTGTGGAGAAATTATGCGTATTTTACTTTTTTGGGCTGGGAAGTGTTCTAAAGTTCTTTTTAATGCATTTTGTGAGAAAAAAGTGACTTTTAAAGACTTTAGATTTTTACTGGATTTCCTGTTTCTTTTCCCTGGGAAAGAGGCATCATTTTTAGCTTGACTATTAAACAGTTAGTCCTAAGGTCAATCCTTCTTCCAGCTACAAAAAGAAAAAGTTAAGCAAACAGCCTTTGCCACCACAGCAGGCTAGCGATTTGCCTCAGCTGCAGGTGGATGACACTGTTGTGACCATTTGCTGTACCTCAGACCACTCTTCTTTTACCCTACAGCCCTCCAGTGTAGCACCTACAGCCACCACGAATCAGGGTTTAGTCATGTGCTCTGCAGCTGTTTAAGTCTCCTCAGTGGGCAAGGGAAAGTTACTCTTGTTAGTTTTGGGAGAGGGAACAAAGAAGGATTCCCTGTTTCGTCAGAATATAGTGCCCATCCCTGGGGAAGTTACTGCTGCCATTTCTTACTACCAATGGCCCCGTTTTTTTCTGTCCTCAAATTTCCTTAGTCATGAGTATTTTACTGGTCTGGTTCAGGGTTTTATTCAGTCTTCTGATCATTCATTGCTTTCTGGTAAAAGAAAAAAAGGATACCTCTTTTCCTGAAGAAATTTAAGATTCTGAATCTGTACAGGAAGATGAAGGGAGAGGTATAGGTTTTATCCGCAGATTCAGAGGAGACTTCAGTTTCTGGTTCTCCCTTTGGGCTCCTCCCTCTTTGAGATTATTTCCAGAATGTGCAAGTGTTTTCATTAGGAGCATATTAAGGTTTCTCAGTCCCTCAGAAACTGTTTTTAGCTTTTAAGAAGGAATTTCCTGGACTTTCATCATTTCCTCCAGTTCTGCCAGCTTTGGATGATGAGTGTGACTCCGCCTGCATTTTTCCTGATAGCCAGCCTGCTGCCCCTAAAAAGGCATACAGAAGGATTAAAGTTCCTCAATCTTTTTTTAATTTTTTACACTCTTTACAAACATGACTCTGCAGCTATAGCTTTAGTTATTCCTACTGCTGCTAAACAGTTACTTAATTCCTAACCTACTCTTTCTGATAAGGATGGGAAGATTATTTATGGGTACAGGAAAACATTGTATGCTCTTGTAACTTTGATTTTCAGAATTTTGAATTGTCTGGCTCACATGTTAATGTTTATTCTGACAAACAAATAATGAGGAATGTTTGGTTTGCAGTTTCTTCTTTTGAGGAAACATCTGCTTTAACTTATTTAATTTCTTCTATTGTGCTAGTCACTGCTCTCTGTATACAGTGTGAGTATCACTCACTTGATTTCCAGGGAAATTACCTCTGGTACTGTTTTGTGGAGGGTTGCCTGGCTGCCTTCTTAGAACCTCCCAAGAGGATGTGAGTAATGAGATTATACTTTCTCTTTTGGACAGATAATTAGTTTTATGTTTCTTTGCTGCAGAGCTGATAAATACATGTGATGGCATTGGTAAGGTATATCATGTAATCTCTAAGATTTTCTGCCCTCCTTTTTCTAAAATTTGAAGGGATTCTCTAACCCCTCATCAAATATTGGTATAACAGCAAGGGGGTTCCAAAAAGAATTCAGGAACTCCCAAAACCAAGGACAGTGCAGCTAGTCAGTTAGACTATCTTAATGACTTTTTTCATCCTTCCCACACTGGCAGTCACTTTTCTCTTCCAGAAAGTCTGAACCTCCATTTTCCTCTTTGTCAGCTGGTAGTTTCAGTTAAATGGTTTCTGAAGATCATTCATCAATGTTATAGATGGCAATAAGAAAATATTCCTCCTTGTCAAAAGGTTATTCCTCACCTACCAGACAGGACTCTTTTATTTCCACGTCTTTATTACATACTGTTCTATGGAGTGAAAAGCCAGTCCCTCCTTCCACGCTGGGAAAGAATTTTGTTCAAGGATGTTTTTAATGCTAAAGAAAGAAGATGCTTAGAGACTAGTTCTGGATCTTTCTTCTTAGACCTGTTTGTGATAAAAACTAAGTTTAATAGCGAATCCATTGATTATCTTGACATTAAGTTGACCAAAGATACAGTGAGGTGTTGAATATGTGAGCTCTATTCTTAGACATAAAGGGGCAACAACACAAGAGATAGATTTAACTGAAGTGATTCTTGATATCATTCTTACTAACAACTTTTTCTTTTTTAATAGAGAATTTTTCCTCCAAAGAATAGGGGTTGCTATGGGTTCACCATGCGGTGCCAGCTTTGCAAACTTAGTCATGGCCTATTGGGAAAAGGAATTTATTTTTAACAACCCCCAGCAGATGACTTATCTTACATATTACACCTGTTTTCTAGCTGATATTTTTATCATCTTTAGGGGTAATGAACAACAAGCTGGCAAATTTGTTAATTACCCGAACCACACTACTAACTTTCTTGAATTTACGTTTAAGTTTAATAACGAATCCATTGATTATCTTGACATTAAGTTGACCAAAGATACAGTGAATGGTAGATTGGTTTCCAATATATTTAGAAAAAGACACTTACTGTAATTCTTTTCTACATTTTACAAGTAGCCACCCTTTTGCACAAAAACGCTCTATCGTCAAAGGGCAGTTAATTAGAGCTGCTAGGATGGTCTCACTCGATAACGATTTCTCTGACAAATGTCAGTTACTTACGGAGATGTTCCAACACCGGGGGTGCCCCACTGAATTGATTACTCTATTAGTTGATGAAGTGAAGACTAAAAGAATCAATGGTGTGATTAAACCTATACACAGGGGGATGAGTATATTGACCAACACATAGAACACCCCCTGTAGTCAAGTTTCACAGAATGTTGTCCAGAGTCCTGGTGCGAGTGTTGACCATTCAAGTCCAAATTATAATTGTAGTTTTATAACAACATACAATAAGGATAGTTTTAAGATAAGATTTATTTTATATAAAAACTGGGAGTTCATCAGTAATGATGTCTTTCTAGTTGAGAAACTAGGCACCTTCCCAAACTTGATTTTCAGAAGAGGTTTTAACCTCAATAATTTATTAGAAAGGAAAAGTGCATTGAACCTTGACAGGAACACAGGTATGAGTACTTGTGGTGCCTGTAGGTACTGTAAATTCATGGACATAGGGAAGACCTTCATAATTAGAGGAAGGAAGTTTAGTCTCCATTCCAAATTTGATTGTAATTCCAAATCAGTGGTATACCTGGCAAAGTGCACAACATGCACTGTGTTCTACATTGGGAAGATGGACCGGCGGTTCTGTGATAGAGTGTATGAACACATTCATGCTATCGAAAAGGAAAAAAACAGTAAATTCCTTAGCGAAACATGTGATATTAAATGAGGGACATAGATTCAAGTTTAAGATAGTTGACCAGATACATCCTGACATTAGAGGGGGTCCGACACTCTTTTATTGGAAGAACGAGAATTAATTTGGCAATTGCGCCTAAATACATTTTTTAACCCTGGGCTCAATGAATCTTGTAACATATCTTACCTACTTAAGCTTAAGAGCTTGGTTAGATAACTAGGATTCCAGGGTTAATACTTATAAGTTAGTATTTAATTAGGACAGGTTAAATAGACTGTCTTGTATTTTTATACACTTGCTAGTTATCTTTATTATATTATATATATATATATATATATATATATATATATATATATATATATATTTTTTTTTTTTTTTAAACAATATATATATTTTTAATAATACATGCATACACCTTTTAATAATATGTTTGTAACAGTTTTTAATTACTTCATAGGTTTGAATTAATTAATAATGTGAGTTCATTGGAAGTCTTGTATCATGAGATAGACCTTAAAATCTTATTTAAAATGAATTGATTATTTTTAAACATGTCTGATGAAGTCACTATATCACAGTGACGAAAAGCGCTTCACAATAAATTAATTTTGCTGTGGACAAGTTTGGATGTTTGGTACACTTGTGTTTGGATCTACTGTTTTCTAATTTATTTAGTTTGTTGAGTGTTTCTGTGATAGTGCCTGACTTCAAAATGATGTCACTTCACAATGTATATCGATATTTAGATCTATATCTATATCTATTTCTACAGCTTTTCACTCAAACTTTCGTCACTGCAAATGAATACCTAAGGATTTTGGGCTCACAGCATCTATGCTTCTCATGATAGTCTTGGCAAGTTTCTACATAAGAAAGCTACAATGCTATCTGAAGTCTCCTTGGTCCCAGCACCAGCATCCCTTGTTTCTTTAAACCCAGTGCTGGGGTTTGTCAATAGAAAATTACTTGGTAGAAACAGTAAATATCCCCAAATTCAGGTCCTCCCCCTTATCCTTCCCTGCTTCAAAATAATCAGCCATCTTCAATGTTCTGGACATAGCTTGGGAAGCAGTTTCATGAAGGATAATACTACAAGGTGTGTGAGACATGTAGGGCAGATGCAAGCACAGAAATATGGAAGAGATACTTGCACTGATAAAGGTAATTCACTCTCTGAATCATCTTTCATTCCCAGAACATCTTCAAGTTATTTCAGAAAATACCACAGTCATGTGGTTCATCTTCAAGCAGAGGGATTCAAGTTGCTCCCCGCTTTGCAAACCAGTCATGTTAGCTTGCAATATAGCTTATAGCTGATCTTAAACATGAGAGTGAAATGATACTACATACTTTAGATGTCCACTGAACACTCAGCTACTATACTGATTGTACTAAAATCTTTCAGATCTTTGGTTCTCATCTTCTTTTCTTAAAAGGGTAAGAGGAAGGGACAAATTGTGTCAATACAGACTATTAATAAATGGTTGTCTAAGGCTGTTACCTTTCCTTATCCTCACCACAACAACATTTTTCCAGGCAGGGTCAAGATCCACTTTATCAGTGCATTGGTTTCACATACAGCTTTTTGGAAAGGATTGGATTCTAGAAGTACTCTAGAAGCTGTAACTTGGTCATCTGTACATACTTTTACAAAGCACTACAAGCTTGATTCCTTCTCTAGGTCTAGATCGGGCTTTACAAGGACCATTATCCAGGCCCATGGCCTCTTCTCCTTCTACATCCCAAATGTAGTAAACACAGATAATCGCTCATATAGCTAAGACTACTGCAGCAGTGATTAAGATGATGAACATAGTATAGTCGTGTAAGTAAACGGATCATAACAGTAGATAATCAAATGATCACTGCTGCAGTAGCCACTCCCTCCCAGCCACCCTCCTGTATTTTTGGTAAACTGTTTACACTAGGGTGTGGTTATTTATTTTTTGTTGTTCCTAGCATTGCCCTTTCAGGTCTCAGCCTCCCTCTTATTGGAATAGTAATAATAATATTAATCATTATTAAAAAATACTAGTACTAATAAAAATAAAGTAAAATAACATATAATAATATATAATAATATATATAATAATATAATGATTAATATATATAATAGAAATATAAAAAATACTAGTAATAATAATAATCCCTCTTATAGGATTGGTCTGCAGGGCCTGGCATCCAAACTTGTCTTTTAGTTAGCTCAGCTTGAGCTGGTTAACAGTTTGGTTGTGTGGAAGGTGCCTTGAAGCTTTGGAAGCTGGATGGCTGCTATATCCTTGGCAGGATATAATTCATATGGTTAAGGCCACTGCAGCAGTGATCATTCAAACATCTAATTTTATGGTAAGTTTACTTACAGAACTGTACTTGTTTTCCAAAGGGTTCTTTTTCTTTTTTGTTTACCTCAGGCAGACTGTTAACTTCATTCACTCTGCATCTGCCTAGTGCTCTATTTCACATTAGCTTCACTGCTCATGACGACTAATGTCTGATATGTTCACTTTTATTCTATAATTAAGGATTCTGATCATGTCCAGGTTTGTGTTTCTTTTTATTTTATCTCCAGATTAAATTGACACATAGTGACTCAAGAAGCTTGTGTATTCTGGAACTGACAAGACAAGCAGGTTGAGTTTTGCCACTGTGGGTCAGGGACTGTCTCGTCAGCATCATGATTTCAGCTTATTTTATTATGTCTTAACTGTAACCATGAATGCGTAGAACTGGGAAGGGTTTGGAGAATACCTCCTTTTTCATATATGGGATAATGCAACTCACAAGAATACATCAAGAAGTGACATACAGGAGAAATGCTGGAAAATATGTAGTTTCTCCAAGGCAGCGAACCAGTCCATTCATGCTGTATCCCATGGATAAATTATCTATGTATCAGGAGTTTTTGATTCATAACCTATTTATCTTGACATATTACATTTTACTATAATATAGATAATATAGCCAAGAAAGTAACTAACAGCTAAAAGCTAGAGTTGTGTGAGATCCTCTCCATAACAGTAGGCAGATCTTTACGAAAAGGTTACTGTAACAGTAAATAGTAACATTTCAATTTAGTCAACAGATTAGTTGCTTTGGCCTGGCCCTTTCATCTGCTGTAGTTTTTATCTTTGCTAACACTAATTATTGTCTCCCACCATTGAGGTTACTATCATAAATCATAGGAGGCTGCCATACCCACAGCACGGAGAGATACACTCTTCAGTTCTGTGAAGTTAATACCTGTACAAGGAGACAGATAGTTGCAGTGCCTTGAAGTGTTCTAACAATGTAACCAAGTAAAGTAACATAATCTTAACTGGCTATGTCAATGTATCAAGCAGGGCTAACTCTCTCTAGAATGTGTAAAAATCTGTTAACCAGTTTACTGTGTAATTTAATTTAATCCTGCCTTGCGCTCAGGATTAACTGTAACCTGTGGAAATTGTTTAACTTGCTTACTTATGTAATCCCTGTAAATAGTCTGTTTGTAATATGTAATGCTGGTATTATGTAATGCTGTATCTCCTTACCCTTGGAGCTTTTCTCCCCGGGCCTCCGCTGAAAATGGACATGCATCCAGTCGGACTATCCCGGTCAACAAATGTAAAATAAATAAAAAAATAATAATAATAATCTAATCTAATCCAAAACAACCCAAATTAGAAACTATATACAGTCCCCTATACAGAAGGGGTGGAGTAGCTTTACTATTATAGTAATCTCTGCTTGAAGATCTCCTGGTATGGTATATATCTCCCATAGCTGGGCCATTTTACTTTGGGTATGTTCACTGTAATAGTGAATTATAGTGTCTAAGTAACACATCAACCATTAAGAGGTACTACTGGGAGTGGACAATTACATAATCCCCTGCAGTACAGACATTGCAAACTCTGTCCCACCAATAGATTGAAATTCAAGTTAGTGATACTTTTTGAAATTTAGGACAGTAATCCATATTGCTGCCCATATAAAGTCTTAAACTATGCTGTGTATGTAACAGCTGCCCTTGCAAACGGAACTCTAACAAGGCCTTAGATTGTTTTGTGGCACTTGTCATAAAAAGGGTAATGCAAACGGGCAGCTGTTTATAAAAAAAACATTAATTTGATAATTAGCAGGACTTTGCCTTTCTTTAAAGACACAAACAGTTGATCAGTTTTTCTCACAGATTGAATACCTGCTGTTTAGTATTCTCAACAGTTGGCAGAAAACCAGGCACTACAACAGATGTTCTACATACTGATAGTTAAGAAAAAATAAACAGAAATTGAACTGCCTGACTCAAGAAGCTATCTAAAACCAGCTTTGGTATGAAAAAGAGGTTAATCATTAGTGAACTATTTTCACTCTGGAATTCTCTACTAGGAGAGTTGCTTGTTAATACCTGTAACTTATAAATTATTCTACCTGAACTGAGTGGACTAATGTCTCAGGAAACAGACTTTTAAGTTCCTAGTTTTCATGCCAGATAAAAAGGCATTACAAATAGCTTTATTCCATAATGCAATATGGTCCAGGTAATCAGAATCTATCTCTACAGGCAAATGTCTACTTGCTATTCAGACTTGTTTTCAGAGTCCACAAGGCCCCCCAAAGGGTTTTAAAGCCTCTAAATGATCATCAGCAAATGGCTGAGGAAGATGGCTGGCTGCTTTGGCATGTACTTTTACTCAGTAGTAAGTCCCTAGAAGGCACTAGTGCACATTCTAATCAGGCATTGGCTATCTCATGGATAAAGTGGGGCCATATCCATAATGTGGGTATTGTACACTTGATAAGTATACTTCTCTGTCTGTCTGATTTTTAACTTATTTTATTGGTGACAGATAAACAAGCCTGACTACTATTGTCCACTTTTAGCCATAGCCTTTTTGAAGTAAAAGTTTAAAATATTAAGACATTTAAGAACAGATGTTAAAATAACAGAACTTGCATAGCTGCCATAGCTATGCTTTTACAAAATTCAGTCTAACTGTACCAGTCAGAGATTTTAGTTTCCTCAAATACAGTAGCTTGGTTGAAGTCCATAGCATAGCTAAAGTTATTCACACTTACTTTTGTTTTTTGTAAATTTGCTTGAGCATTTACATTTGTATCTGTATGAGGAATTACTTAGGGCTTCCATAAAAGATTATAAAGTAGATGGAATTCAGTGCGTTTTGAGATATGATTCTATATAGATGGGCTTAACAAAGAGAGAGACCTGCTATCAGAGCAGATAGTCATTCTAGGGGTGACCAGGGCCTGTTGAAGCATTGTGGCAGCCCCCAACAAGTCTCAAGTTGTGAGCTCCCTGGACACTTCCAGCCTAAGTATCATCCTGTCACTGCCACCTTTCCTAAGTAACCTTTTAGTCATTCTGCTGAACTACTACACTCAGATTGAACTGTAGCTACAACGCTGTACAATTTCACAGGCCTGTGTATCACACCATGCTGGCCCATCTCATAGAGGGATATTGACAGTGACTGACATTAGTTGCAATGCTGATAGACTACAACAACACTATGTACAGATCTGGCCAGTGGTGAAATGGTGCCCTAGGCAAAGGCTCCATGGCATTCCTCACTGCCTACTGTTTTATCACCACATTCATCCTCTAGTGGTCTTCTCTATTTTCTCCTCATCTCTGCTCTCCACTGCATGCAAATTATTTTTTTTCTTCTTTTCCTTACATTTTACCTTACTCTTTAGATTTTCTTAAGAAACCATGGCTTTGTATATGCTCTGAAGTGCATTTTAAAGTTTTTCTTTTTATAACCTTTGTCATTCAATGATGCAGTGAATAAAAAATATGATTATCCAAACAAATTCAGTGCTGCTGTTCAACTTTTCTTTGTATCCTTTCAAAACACCAGGCCAAGATAACACAATAATAACAGAGTAGGAACTATCTCAATTAAGTGTGGGCTCTGGGGGCCTGGATATTGGGTTACAGATGCTATGAGATGCATTTTAGAGCATTACCTGGCCTTTTGATTCAGTGGTGGCCTGAACAAAAAAGACAGAAGTTGTACTCAAGGCTTAATGTTCAACGCTGACAAAATAGTAGTACACAATAAACTAACAAGACAAATGCTTGGGAGGATACATAAATCCAATCTGGGAATTCCGCCTGCCTCCATATTTTCCCATGAAAAGAAGTCACTCTCTATCCACCCCCTGGTGTTAGATGGGATGAAAACAGTGGTTCAAATAGCTACAGTCATATATTTCAAGTTATTGCAGATATATATATATATATATATATATATATATATATATACATATACATAGAATAACTCCTCACTTTTCACCTCTAACCTCCTAAAGGCAGCCACTTGCATGCATGCCTGCTGTGGAATTCTGAGGAAATTAAACAAACAATGATCACAGTAATGTATTCCAACTTTTTGCTCCTATACAGTAAACGACCCCTGCATAAGCTACTGTACCCTTCTTTGCACACCTTTGAGGTCTGTGGGAAAAATAAAAGTAACAATGACTACACTGTCCTCAGCCTCATTGCAAGCTATATTGACCTCATGTGCATACCTCTGAAGTTTGATTGTGATGAAAATTAATGAAGCAATGACCACACCAACCCTAGCCCCTAACACAAGCTACAACAACCTTCTGTACATAATGCCAAGTATGAATAGTTTTAGAATGAGTACTGTTGAGGGCAGAGGCCACCTCAAAGTCGATGTCAAAATCTGTTTATGAGCGTGTGGTGTTGAGTGCACCAGCCCCCTAGAAGCTCTAAAGGTTTGAATGTTTTGTGATGTATTTTTTACCTTATTTTTGCAAGATAATTACTTAACTGCATTTTTAGTACTACTCTTATGAGATATGCATGTGCTTACCATTAATGTGTGTGTGTGTGTGTGTGTGTGTGTGTGTGTGTGTGTGTGTGTGTGTGTGTGTGTGTGTGTGTCTGCAGATAAAATTAGAGATATTTTTCGCACACACACACAGACACACACAAACATTTGCCTTCACAGAAACTGGGGATATGCCAATACACACATTGCATGATGTTTCTGAGGTGCTGTAGGAAAACATATCACATGGATAGACACACCTAGCTGAGACTCCCCTGAAACATATCACATGGATAGACACACCTAGCTGGGACTCCCCTGCCACCCACACACACACACACACACACACACACACACACACACACACACACACACACACACACAAACACACACACATACACACACACTAATGCATAATAATAGGATAATAATAATGAGTAATGCATACTTGTCACTGTCCCTGATTACTTCTCATATTTTACCCTGTCCCTTTTAAAATTTGGATTTGCTGATAAATCTCTCCGTCTTACTGTCACAGAGGGCTATCGCTTTGTTGCACACACTGTGCACAATCTAGCCAATGAATGACTACAGCCATAAGATAATACTGATGGTAATGCCTACTTACTCACTATTAAAGGGAACTGCAGTAGACTGTTCCTCTTGCTGACATCCCTCCTGCTTGCTCTTCAAATACTGAATGAAGGATAAGGAAGAGGGCAACAATTTTGCTAATTTCATACAATCACTGCATGCAAAATATATCAAAGTTATGATACTATGTATTTTAGGACAGAGTAAGAACTAAAACTCTTCATTTCATGATGTTTCAGTGATGTCATTTCCGGTTTAATATTTTGTGTAATGTGATTTTGTGTAATGTAATTATCAGATAGGTACTTTTGTCTCATGGGAATAGTAGGCCTGTGCTTTTCACTTTTATTTCTATCATGTGTACTATCTTATGAATTATTTAAGGATGATGACAGAAAATGAGGGTAGTACACTCAGATAATAAGGAAGATCTAGGTTTTATGGTCTGTCTCCCTGCATGCTACATTACGGTTATTAAGACAGGTAAGCCTACAAACATAGGTGAATTTTAATGCTGGTGTCTTAGTTGTATGTTTCATGTCCAGCCCAGCCTGGCTTTCCAACTAAGAGATTACATAACATATACTGCTCCAGAATTGCACTCTATCTTAAAGTCTCTTTCATGACTGAATGAATGTATATTAAATACACAGAGACCTGCAAGCAAGGTACACCTTGTTAAGAACTGCACCGCAGCTGTCTGCTTGTACACACTGTGATTCTGAGCAAGTCATTTAATGAATCAAGTATTCCCATGTCATACCTGAAAAGAGGCATTCCAGAGCATTTTCTGAAAAATCAACATAAAAAGCAAAAGACCATCAAGGCTTTTCTACTGCTGAACATCCTAGATTAACAATCTTGGTATCATTTTATTAACAAATCTGAGCCCTTTCTAATTATGCCTATTATAAGCTGGTAAGTCATTGAGTTAAAAAGTTAGATCCAAGAAAGATCTTAATGCCATAAAGAGTTATGAGTGTTAACTGGAAGTATACAAAAATGTGCTATATGCTTTAATGAGTTCATTACTTGATAACAGCAACTAAAAAAGAAGTTATGTACTCACCATAATGTTCCATCTGTATTGTCTGTCTTCATTTGTCCTTGACAGATGGGTTCTTGTTCTGATACCAGAACCAACTCAGCCATTACAACACCTTGCACTAGCCAAAAACTCTCCAGCTTCACCTCTACCCAGAATCCCTCTCTCTTAATTACCTCAGATCGAGTTTGCAGAAAGTATAGAAACATATAAATCATATATACATTTATATATTTATATATATATATATTATATGTATGGGTCTTCTGCAAATTAATAAACACTTACTTTACCGAATCCTATTTCTTCTAATCCACTTCTTTGAATCTCATTACATCGAACTCCTGGAACTATGAAAAGGAAACCCTGCAAAAGGAACCACTTGACCACCATGGTAAACTTTGCCCTTCCTCCACTGTAGTGCGATCTCAGAGTTGGTATATTTAGTTTGGGGGGGGTTGTTTTTCTGCTTGTCATTTTGTCCTGGTGGTTGAGTGGTTCCTTTCCCAGGTTTCCTTTTTGTAGTTCCAGGATGAGATTCGCAGAAGTGGATTTACTGTAATGAGATTCGATAAAGCAAGTGTTCAATAATTTGGTGTAAATCCATAGTGTATTTATGTGTGTGTGTGTGTGTGTGTGTGTGTGTGTGTGTGTGTGTATGTATATATATATATATATATATATATATATATATATATATATATATATGTATATATATGTATATATATATATATATATATATAGATATATATATATATGTATATATATGTATATATATATATATATATATATATATATATATATATATAAAATATATGCACAATACACACATATAGAAACTATGCAAGATGGAAGCCTTATCTACTTTGCTTGAATAATCATAAAAATTGAAGGATATATAATCTACTCCACCAAAAAAAGTCAAGGATAAATGAAGATAGACAACACAGATGGAACATTATGGTGCATATATAACTTCTTTATCTGATGTTGTCAATCTTTATTTTATCCTTGATAGATGGGACAGAGTCCCCAGCTAAGTCAAATCTTGGGTGGATTCACGGAAGAATATTCCTGAGCACCATTGAGCCAAAGGATGCTCTTTCCCAGAGATCAAGTCAAGTTTGTAATGAGTATAAAAGTATGGGGAGAAGTCCAAGCAGCTGCTACACATATATCATCCATAGAAGCTGTAGCTTGGAAGACTGCTGAAGTGGCTACAGACCTTGTAGAATGTGCTTTGATGAGCTTAGGCAAGGTTAATTTATTCTTATCATAAATGAATCAAATGCAATCTTTCAACTAGTTAGAGAGAGTAATCTTGCTGACTGGTTTACCCAACTTTGTACTGGAAAAAGAAACAAACAGTTGACTTGATTGTCTTATGTCTTTTATTCTGTGAAGGTAGATACTAATTGTCTATGGGGGAGGTTGGCATAATGGTTAAGGTGTTTACCTTATAGACACAAGGTGCAGGGTTTGATTCTCACATGGGGTAATTAGCTAGGCTTAAAATGGCCCACAAGTGCAGTTAGCCTAGTACTAATCTATGAACCTATGACATCTAATAAATACAAGGCATATTCCCCTGCATTAGAATGATTTGGGAAGAAAACTGGTAAATTAATTGACTGATTAATGTTAGCCTCTGATACTACCTTGGATAGGAGGTGTTTGTTTGTAAAGAGACACTATCCTTATGGAAAATTAGATAAGGAGGTTCAGACGATAATGCCTAGATCTCTGAAATAAGACCTTTCATCTCTGATATAAATCGACAAGACTTCATCAGATACAATATAACAGAGAAATCAGGATTTAAAAACCTTCTGAATGTCACATGACCAAATTGCACCAAAAAAAATTAAAGGAAACATGCTCACTTTTAAAGTCAAGTACTTTCAGATTCTAAAACCATTTTAAACACTGCAAGCTATTCCGGTTAATAAAAAAGGACTAAAACACTTTTCAAAATGTATAAGGTGAATATGAACTATTAAATAAATGTTGAAAAATACATAGTGATCAACATTGGTTGGCTTTGAGTGTAAGTAAATAAGAAATGGAAATAACCACATTCAAGCCTGGTGGACTAGTAATTGCCAAGTTAAGTTTTAAATCCTGGTTTCTCTGTTACATTGTATCTGATGAAGTCTTGTGGATTTATATCTCAGACAAAAGCACTTATGATTTCTTTTATTAAACAGTGAATTATTCGCAAAGCCTGGCTCATCAACAGTGAGTGATGTGTACTTCACCCAAAGTGCAACAGTTTGTTTTCACTTAGTGGGATTTACATTTGTCTTTGGTTGTCCTTGAAAAGCTATACTTACCCTGAATCATCTTCAAACAGGAATATCCTATTAAGTGCGATCATTACTTCGTTAGTACTCTACAATATTCACTTTCATTTTATAGGCAAACATTTTTCTCAGCATGTAAGAGACTGTGTTCAGCTACAAGTTGTTAATGTTCGGTATGCTCCTTGTAGCTTGCTGTTCCAGGAATGTATATGTTTTGCAGAAAATGCTATGTACATTATGTGTGGTGGAGATAAATTAATTAAACAGTATCAAATGTTATATTTAATTTTGTCACCACATGGCTTCACTAGATAATCAAACAGCACTTAATACAGAGAGTCCTTACCAAATGATTGATTTGTATATACAAAATGGCTCAGTGAAGGCTTTCTGGTTTCAAACAAGCATGCTCTTAATTTCAGGGATGTACCTGAGTTTTACTTCATAGTTTTGTTCTGCCCTTTGTAACTATATAGATTTGTTGCAAAATATGATTAAAATCAGTAGTGAGTAACACTAATTACATGTACAGACTTTTCATTCTTTAGACAATGCGCAGTAAATCAGTCATTAGAAAGGATAGAAGTGCTGTGGTAGTGCTGTGTCTAGGTCTGAAGCCGTGTTGAGTAGGAGTTAGAAGGTTATGCCTAGTAAGATATTGCATGTGCACAAGCAGGTCATACAATATCTTACTAGGCATAACCTTCTAACTCCTACTCAACACAGCTTCAGACCTAGACGCAGCACTACCACAGCACTTCTATCCTTTCTCCACACAGTCTCTCTTGCCAGGGACAACCACAAGCTAGTTTCTTGCCTATTTCTGGATATGTCCAAAGCATTTGATACTGTATCTAGCCTTCTCCTCTTAAACAAATTACAAGAACTAACTTTCTCCCCCAAGCTGTTTCATGGTTCTCTAGCTACCTTTCCAATCAAACCCAATCTGTCAAATGGCAGTCTGCACTCTCACCACCTCTACTGGTCAAAATGGGAGTTCCCCAAGGCTCTATTTAGGGCCTTTACTCTTCAATATTTTCACTAACAATCTCTACTCTGCCTCCCCCATGACTTATCTACTTCAATATGCTGATGACTCTAACATCACTACAACTACATTCTGTCACCCAAACTGCCTTTATCTCAATAGAATCCTGGCTTACTGACAATCAACTCATACTCAATCCAAAAAAAAAAAAAACAAAACTGCTACTGTTTCTCCCAAAAAATCTGTCCTATATCAAATCTACATTCTCCATACTGTGTCTTAATTACACTTCCATACAAGTAGAATCCTGTACCAAACTCTTAGGAATAACCATAGCTGACCAATTGAAGTTTGACATACATATCAATAACTGTATCAAAAAGGCCCATCAAAAACTAGGACTACTGTACAGATCAAAGAAATCTCTTTCCTCTGATGCCAGGTTTACGCTCGCTCAATCATACCTCCTACCCAGTCTTATGTATGGCTCCCAGATCCTTACTAATCTTGACTTTACCCTTCTGACCAAGGTTGAAACCTCCTATAATAAAACAGCACGTTTTGCAGCAAACCAAAGCTATAAATCCCATCACTGCATCTCATTAAAACAAGTGGACTGGTTAGAACTACCTCACCATCTTGAACTCTCTCAACGCTCCATTATTCACTCTATCCTTTACTTGCCTTCTTTCTGCCCAACACTTGCTCCACTAGTTTCTTATTACTCTCCCTCCAGACAACTTAGAAGCTCTAATCAAAACTTACTCCAAATTTATAAACCCAAAACTAAAACTGGATGTAAACTGTATAGCTATCACCCATCCATGTCCTGGAATAAACTACCTCAAGAAGTACGGTCCCTTACTAACACAAATGTATTCAAATCAGCATTAAAAGACCACCTCAGAAATCATTGGTACTGCCACTGTACTCAGCCACCATAAAATATATACATATTTTCCCTCTTCACTTCTACCATACTATTCCACTGTACATCCCTTCAGTCCCTTACTCCATAAAGCCTTTATTCTAAACTACTGTTTAATCAAATTGTATTGTAAAGACTGTAAGTAGTCAACTTTTTCTGTTGTGATTGTACTGTAAAGACTGTTTTAGAGTTCTTAATTTAATTTTTTTTTTCATTGCTTACACTATTTGTTAGAATAAGCTGTGGCATATTAATACTTGACTGTTGTATTTTTATCTTATTTTTACTTGTATTAAATGGAGCTTTTCACCCCGGGTCACTGCTGAAAAAGGGCACCTGCCCAGCCAGTCTAACCCGGTCAACAAATGTAAAATAAATAAATAAATAAAATAAATATATTTGAGCAGTGAACAATGCCAATAAAGGATCCTTGATTTGGGGAATTTGATTTTTGGGTGAAGAGGATAAAAGTAATGTATCCAAAGGAAACCAGTTCTGATATAAGCATACTTACAAACTTGTTACTTCCAAGATAGAAGAGCAGGTTGTCAGGCACAGCAGTCTTCACATTCAGAATGATCTTGTTTAAGCGTCCCTTCTTGATTTCTGGTTTGTAGGTGCGAATGCAGTC
The DNA here is from genome assembly GCF_019279795.1 of Protopterus annectens. Taxonomy (NCBI): domain Eukaryota; kingdom Metazoa; phylum Chordata; order Ceratodontiformes; family Protopteridae; genus Protopterus; species Protopterus annectens. Next base: position 949,348,142 of record NC_056725.1, on the reverse strand, counting down.
ACCACCAGATGATACAGAGACTTTGATCTAAAATAAATAAATAAAATTCCAGGTATTATCAACATGAATATTTTTTCAGCTTGACAGAAAAGACACAAGTAGGGGTCATCCCCTAGTAGGAGATGTCATGGTTATGGAACAGTTTTCAACTATGGTCTATGCTTAACTCTTCTTAGGTAAACATCATCATTATCACTGTTTGCAAAATAACAAGCCTCTCTGAAGCAGGGTGCATAATGTTTTTGCAGAGGTCAGAGTTCACTTGTGTAGTGTACACTCTCAGGCAACTTGCTGATGCTCTCCACTGATAAAACTCAGGGTACACCTTGATGCATGTATCCCCATCCTGCCTGAGTGCAGCATTTGTCTGCCATCTTAAATGCATTAGGGATCTGCTGGGGCCACCTTTGCACCATAAGATGCTGAAATCCCCTCACATCCCACACACACACCTACCCAGGAAAGGAAAATTACTTTTAATACTAAGTTCACTATCATTTCTGTTGGCCTCCTGGCTTTCTGGCATCAGAGGGCCATTCCCAAGCCGATTTTGCGGGTGATACAAACAGAAATATTGGCTTCAGCGCTGTTGGCATATTAAAATAATTATTTTTATGGATTCTAAAGGTCACACCCTCCAATTCAAGTATCTGTTTTGTGTTATCTGCGTACATTTTGTTGCAACATGTATTCAAAACAATACTATGATAGGCAGCAAAAAATAAAGGTTATTCTAATATTTTTTAGTGAAGTTTGCCAATTAGTTTAGACTATAACAACTCACATTACAGAAGTGTTGGTATGCTTTTTGTCAGCTCAGAATGTAAAGTATAGATACAGTGGATATTATAGTTCAGCAAACTATGTGTGGGGAAATGGCTGCAGTAATTTCTGCGAGACTTTGAAAGGTGCACCATAAACGCGTAACCTCTGATCTTATCTAAGTGTAAAACACTTTCTGTAATTTGATCAATTTATGACATAAGCCAGAAATATAAATACAAAAATATTATTAAGGACATATATAAATTATATACAATATTATTGAAGTCAAAGAGCACCAGTGTAGAAATTGAGTTCCATATCATTTCGTCATGTTAACTGACATCGTCCATTTATCATCTGAAAAAATGCACATTTTTTTCTCCCTGCCTGGTTACCATTAGCCTTTCAAGATAAATCTACCCACTCTTTCCCCATAGAGTGAGATCCAGCTGTGGGGCCATCATTTACACAGTCATCAGATTTTTTTCCACGGGGCCCTAACCCTGCCACTTGGTAGCTGACATAGGTACCAGTGTCTCTGCCAAAGGCTAATATGTCTTCTTAATTCATATGACTGCCCCCACCTACATGTATGTCAATGAAGGCTGCCATTGTTGTCTTGGTGAGCCATGTCCATGTATCTAGTCATGTCCATGCTAAGCCTGAAAGTCTCTGCTACCATGCAGTGAAATGGCCACTGTAGTCACTGAATGACCAGTTCCTCTCTACAGATTATGTCAGCTGACATCTGAAGCTCACCTCAACTCTCCTTCTGCTAGGATCTTCCAAAGCCAAAGCTGTTAATTGAACTTTGGTTGTCTGGGTCATGGTAATTTTTAGCTAAGTGAAAAAAAGATCTTGTCATGCTGAACATTAAGACACAGTCATCAAAACTTTAATAAGTAAAGGTCTTTATTGCTCCAATCTGTATTGTTTCCCTTCACATAAGATACTATGGACTACTAGGAATTATGACATTGAGACATGACTGTCCTAGTTACTCTATGCAATAAACAAGGAATATCTGAAGGCTCTTTATATACTAACTGAATGGACTACCAGTCATAATTCTCAAGACTGAGATTGTGACAGCCTAACATTTCAGAATTGGATTTCTAATTTCCCCCCTTTCTCAGGGTACATGTCCTTGGAGAAAGCATGCATAGAAGTAGGACAGGTCATCTCTGGGAAGTGAAAGGGCATAACAGCATGCAGTAGAAACTCACTTTGACATAGGCAGAGTGTGAAAACCACAAATATACAAAACCACCATAACAAGTGATCAAGGCAAATACCAGGCAGTGGTGTTGTACAGCACAGACACTAATGACACTCACAACATGTAACAAATGTGCTGTGATTATGGATTCAGGAGAGGCAAATGGTGGGTCTGGACAACAATATTGCAGATAGATATGGGCCATGGTGGCCTAGGGAAACTTGTATATCAAAGTGAAACACTGATTCTGGAGAAAGGAGGAGATGACACCGGACAATGAACTGTGAACACAGAACATTAATTCAAAAGCATTCAAGTTACATTCAGTAGGTACCCTTGGAAAAACATTGAATTATATTAACTGGAAAGAGGTTGCTCCTGAACAATGAACACTTAACATGAATTCAATAGGTGGGATGGGAAGTCCAGGGATAAACAGCACTGAAAAGTTTGGAGGTGTGACTGGGCAGAAGAACAGTGCATATTTTAATGAAGTAAGGCCCAATAAATGACATTTCACATGCATTTCAGCAACTGAACTTTTTTCTAATGCTATATATTTGTTCAAAAACGGGCATGCTGGTTGGGATAACCAATCAGTGTGTACATTTTTGAATACTAATGAGCTATCTTTGTATAATGACAGATATTTGTGTTTCAGACTTCATAAAATGCATGCTAACATAAAGCTTGTTATTCTACCGACTTTTTACATATATAAACAAATATTTAAACTCTGTCTGATTTCTGTTCTTTTTCCTCTTTTACCTTTTGGGTTTGTCCATGATTCCTGAACTAAGAGGTTGACAGCTATGGTCTGGCCTTTGACAAAAGCTATTGTGAAAAGGATAAATAGTTTGTACATTTTTCAGTTTCATTTCAAGAAATGGGTTTATTTGGTGAAAAGGCTGTTGCCAATATTTTAGTTTCCTGCATTGCAAATATTCTGCACCACTGCAGCTGCAAACAAGCTCTTACTGCCACACTCAAGGAATGAATCAGTTGCACACCTGCATACACACACACACACACACACATACACACATACACACACACACACACACACACACACACACACACACACACACACACAAACATACAGTACAGAGATGGTTTTGCTATACTTACCCCCACAGAATGACCATTGATCATACACACACATACATGTCTTTGCACCTGCATTCATGCCCTTATCCACACATACACACGCACACACACGTGCACCCGCGTGTGTGTTTGTGTGTGTGTGTGTGTGTGTGTGTGTGTGTGTGCATGTATGTGCGTGCATGTGTGTGTGTGTGTGTGTGTGTGTGTGTGTGTGTGTGTGTGTGTGTGTGTGTGTGTGTGTGTGTGTGTGTGTGTGTGTGTGTGTGTGTGTGTGTGTGCATGTGTTTGGACAGCTGGATGGCTCCACACTATCTACCTATCTACCTGAAATTATTCTACGAAAACCGTGACCAATTTATGCAATTAAATGGGTGTACACAGTCAAAAGATGGAGCATATTTTTTTTTCCTTACAAGAAAATAACTCATTATTCCAGTGCCAGTGTCATTTTCTAGGAGAGAGCATATGGCTAATTATGGCTAATTATCATCAACCACAGACCTGACTGCTACATTTGCATGATCTCACCAGCCAGTCTGCTGTCCATGTAAATCCATAGCAGATGAGCAGTCTGTGAATAGGTCAGGCTTACCTTAATGGGGAGAACTTCGGAGTTAAGACTTCCACATCACAGTACGGCTTTTTGAATTTTGGAGTTTATTAGTAAAGTTATGAACAAATGTTTTTTGGTCTTAACATGCAGTCATATCTTTGGAAAGATATTTTCTTATTTTTTCTTATTTATTCTCCTCTGTTAACACTTTGTTTTAGAATGGCAGTGGCTAAACTTAAAGCATAGAGCTATTATGCGGGCTGAGAAGTACTGTCATTGGGCAGGAACATTTTTTCCTAAGTTTTCATTCCTGATTCAATTTATTTTAAAACTAATGCTATAGTTTGTAGGATGCATGACAGAGTAGCATATACAATTTAGCTGTTCTGAATATTTAAAATTGCCAATGTTGGAATGAACACCCTAACTACTATTAGTAAAGACAGAAGTGCAAGGTTCCTGATTACCTTTACATTTTTTTATTTCATTTTATTTATTGATATAGTTTGATCCTGCATAAATGTTTGATATAGGCAAACTATAGATGAGGGTTTAAAAAATAAAGTTCAGATAAAACAGGAAGGTGAATAGAATAAACCTTTACAGGCAGCATTTTAGATGGGAGGAAAAAAGGTAATTTTTATTAGGATTATTCTAAACAATGTTTAAGAGTGCTGGAAATGGTAAGGTTAAAGGTAAATGTGAATATAAAAATACAGTATGGTTACAATCATGGCTTTTAATGGGAATATGTAAGAAATATACATGTGAATTATGTGGTGAAGATGCATGGAAACTGTACTTATAAAGAAGTGAAGATGATATGTTTCAAAGCTGTGTTTAAGCATCGTTAGGTTGTACATAGTAAAACCTTTTAAAGAGCAGGAAAACTGTATTTTTGAAGACAATGTGATAAAGTTTAATGAAAACAAAATGCAGGTTATAGAATTACCATATGCAGATGAAGAAGAAAAAGAAGATTAAGTGAAAGAATGTGAATAAGGGAAAGACAAAGGAGACAAGTGTGCTGATGTGAAAGAAGAGTAATTAAAACACAGTAGTGACACCTAGGCCTCAGTGAAGAATCCATAACCAAAGAAAGCATATGGGACAAAACATAAGTATGCCACTTTAACACAACAGTGAACTCTGTGGTTGCTGGTCCCCCTGGTCCACTTTAAGGAAAATGTTGGAATATGAAGAAGAGACAATAAAAAACATAGTACAGTAAACAGCCCAAATGGATAGAGTGACAAGAAAGTAAAGAAGAATGTGTGAAGGTTAAAATGAAGAAATAGACTAGTAATGTTAATATAAAATCTTTTATTGAAGGGTAGACCATTTACAGTTACCAGAAGAAAAGCAACTAGATGAACGAATGACAACAAAGACAGTAAATATTTTGTAGTGTGATTGTGCCTGACTTACACAAACAAAAACGAAGTATCTTTACGGTGGTAAAGCACGTCATAGAGAATGAGTATGAGATATATGTGAATGAAGACTTCAATGGATGCAAAATATGTTGAAAAAACACACTATTGCCTATAGAAGCAGAGTATAATGTTGGAAGGGAACTAAAACCATTTTATGTACACTGATGTGGGAGGGTTTCAAATCTGAATTAAAAAAAAGATGCAAGATATGCTGACATCATCTTTTTAAATTAGATTAAACAAACAGCAACATACAATATCAACCTTAATTGTAGGTTAGAGAATTTAAGAAGTAAAGTAAAAGTATTAACATAATAGCTAAAATTAGGATTGCCATGGACCATTCCCTTTGTTGATGACTTTTTAACAAAAGGGAAAAGTCTCAAATGTTTTTTTTTTTTCACAGTTTAAGGCTGGATTTAATGTTACTTGCAGATTTCAGTAGAAATTCATTGGGAATATTTGGTGAAAGGTACTTATATGATTTCTAGTGCCTTATTTCCTGCAATGTCTAACCTTGTACCACAGAATAATGGAATAAACCAGCATCATACTATCCACACTCAGATACATTAGTTGCCACTGTTCCACAACAACTGTATTATTTTATCCAGTGGTAGGTTTTTGTTGAGAAAATTTGGGCAAGAGCAGATACACTTTCTGAAGAAATTTGGGGATTAGAAGTAGGGGATGGTAAGCGTACAGGAGACCGGAGCAGTTACACACAAACAGTGAAAATAGTAATGGCTCAGATACTGACCAATGGGGTAACCTGCTCACTGCCATCTGTAAGTAACTGCCTGTGAGGTAATTATGCAGCTAAATAATGAGTACACCTCCAAATTCCTTTCTCTTATAGATTTTCTATGAGCAGTGTGTAGGCCACCAATTTGAAGGGCCTCCTCATGTTAATGAAGATTATCCTGATCATACATTTGTTTTCACTCTTGTTGTATAGGTTAGCAGTGATGTTATATTCCTCCAGCAATCTGATGATGCCCTTCTAAAACTAACAATGTGCATTCACCAGCAGTACACATTTTTCCATATGGTGATACAGTTTTGAAACTATAATGCTTTCATTAATTTTTGTAGGGAATTTTGCCTCACATGGATCTGCAATTCTGCAGAGAGGCTAGCGTGATCATTTGGACAGATGATGATCTTAGTTTGAAACTGCCAACATTCTGAACCACTGTGACTATATCCCTTTTGGAATTCAGCACCAGGAATGGGAATTTGTTTCCAAATATTAAGGATTTTATTAATCATCTTTTCACGTCTCATCTACTCTGTTCAGAGCTCCTGTACAGTTTCCCCCATTCAGTATTATATCGCAATAACAAATAAGGAAAGGGACAGCTGGAAACATTGCCTAGTGTTTCTGTAAGGTCAGAGGTTTGTGGCAGCATAGTACTGGCCATTATCCTGAATAATGACTGCTGATATAACATTAAGGTATCCAGTAATAAAGTTTTGGGGAATACAAGCTGCCTCGGCACTTCCTAAATGTAGATGTTTTCTACAAACTTAAAGTCTTTTAAAAATGAATGAAGATAACCATCCTGGGTAAAGGCTTTTTTTTGTGTTTGTTGAAGGAGCTCAATGAAAGTCACAGCCAGCACTAGGTCTTCAACATCTGGGTAGAGGAAATCAGTTTAATTAAGAAAGGTTTCAGTCTAGCAGGCAATATCTGAATAAACTATTTGCCTCAGCGGTAGTGATGGAGCTAGGATGGTAGTTAGCAGAAGTAAAATTTCTTTCCAGTCTATACAGAACAATTAGCAAGGTCATTTAGCAGATAGGGAAATTTATTTTAAATGCTTCTTCAAGTGCATTAATTAGCAGAACCATAAGAGGGTCTTGCTAGAGTTCATATTCTTCCATGGAAGAAACATCTGTTCTGGGTATTTCACTAACAGACATGCTATTACTTATTTAATTTAATTCTTAACAGTGAGAAATACTTCAAGCATCTTCCTTTCATATTCTCCTAGTGTGGGAGTGGACAAAGTTAGCAATTTGTCTTTTTCTGCCAAAGATGTTAGCATTTTTTTTAATTATAAAGACCGCTGAAAACATCCACAGACAAATCACAAATGTCATCTGCTGCCATAGTTTTCATCATTATTCCATTTCTTTGTTTAAATATCCAGGCCAGCAGTCATTCCAGTGTTATCTTTTTTGGTGCATACTTGTGTATCTGTATAGATGGTGACTTTGTCCTGAGTCTAAGACATCTAGAATGTGTAATGCATTCCATTTTCAAAGAAAAACATTTTTTGGTCTGGTATGAGGTATGTCTACCCAGTAGCGGCCTTTCATATCCCCCACAGCTCCTGTCTCACTGAATACCATCAGAAAAAAAGTGTTATCACTTCCAGAAGACTCTTGTTTATAAAGTAAACTATATCCTCTCTACAATCTAATTTCTGAGTTCATCATATGGGAATTCCACAATAGGAGTTAAATTTGGGTACCTACACATGCTGCTCATGGGTGCACAGGTGGGTAGTGTGAAATGAAGATGTAACATGCTTAATATTTTATTTATTTATTTAACATTTGTTTACTGGGAAAGTCCAACTGGACACAGGTCCTTTTTCAACAGAGGCCAGGGGAGAAAAGCTCCATGAGTAACAGTAAATTTTAATGCACAAATTACAATAATCAATAAAGTATAAAGTAAACAAAAAGTAGTATACATAACAAAATACAAATTTTTTGTATGGATCTGATGAAGCTATTTGCGAAAGCGCTTATCCTGTCTTATATTTTTGTATTAAAAGTGGAGATTTTAATTAATTTTTGCATCGTTTGACTTCTTCACTGTTGCTCAGTTCCTGGCTTATTTACTGATTTTAAACTATTTTTCTGTGAACCTGAGCGTTTACCTGTCCCATTGGATTTACTTTGCTACAAAATACAAATTTGTTACATCATGACTACAAAACCTAGGCTTTGAACTTAGCTAGTACTATTTGTAAAGTATGACATATGCCAAGATATAAGGTTAAGACAGACCAGTAGGAATAAAAGATTAAACACAGGGGAAGAAGTTGGATGTGGTTGGGGTATACTGTGATGTATCAGAGCATTCATGAGGGGTTAGTAGAGGAACATAACCACTTATTTTTTAGATAAGCTTTAAGTGATGGCTTAAAGTGGTTAGTGGATGAGATTAAGAGAATGGATTTAGGAAGGCAGTTCCATATACGAGATATACAGCTGTTAACTGTTGACTTACTGATATAGATCCAGGCTAGAGACCATTCTGTTTTTGGAGTACAGGGAAACAAGACTAAAGCACAGGTGGTCACTTGCACAAGTGCAATTCTACTTAAATCAATTAGACCTCTGCATACCACACACATTTTATTGGTCTTTTAGATTATTAGTAACTTGGTAGGGTCAGTGTCTGTCCGCAAGAAAAAACAAATGTGTATACTAATCTCTTCCTGAAAGAAGAGAGGCATTTTAGGCGTTAAACCCAATCAATGCATGAAAGAATTAAACAAAAAGACTGAGTAGTCTGAATATTACCCAAAAACTCAACTAGTATTAAAGTAAGAACCAGTACAGGCCAGTTTTATATATTTTTTCAGCAGTCTTCTTCACATCCTAGATTTTTATTCATTAATATGGGCCTGTCACTTTTTTGAATGCTTAGCTATGGATTGAAAACAGTGCCGAAACTTAGGCCACACTCCTAAGGTTCCATTAGTCCAAGTTGGAAGACCCTAACCTTCTTTGAGAGCTGTAATCTGGTAACCAATGCTGTCTGGTTTTGTGGTTTCTGTTACAACTATGAGCACATGCTTGCAATGATAACTGAGTCTGCACTAACATATGTTTATTTTATTGTTGAAAATGAATTAATAATATGAAGTGTTACAGCCCACATTTGTGTTAAAGCCCATATTTGTAGGTCTTATTGAAGAATTTCCACATTTTAAAGTGACTTAAGCATGTTACTGCATTATAAGAACTATTATTAAAATCTAGTTACATTCTCTGCTACTACCTGATTGTCAGAAGTATAGCTAGGGTGGGGTGATGAGAGCAGCCTCTCTGGGGGCAAGGTATTAGGGGATGTAAATGGTAGATGCCGACTGGTCAGTAGTATATTCATTCCTGTACCAGCATTTCTGAATGCCAGTAAGGAAATATTGCTTTTGTGGTCAGTACTGAAGTCCTTCAGTGCTTCATGTGTAGTATAACTTGTAGCAACCTGCAGGTATAGTTGGTATAGTTTTTCAAAGAAGAAAGGCTTGTTAGTTTTTGTTTTTGCTTCTGGAGCTGAGGAGAGCAAGATTGGTACTGGACCTGATGCTTTCACTTCCCAACTTAGAGTTGAGAGGTGCCAGCTCAAGGTTCGGTACTGGCCACTAGTGAGGCAGCTACAGCTCTTCTGCCAGAAGCTAGCTCAGGTAACGCTGTTTTTGGACTGGGGAAAAGGTTAGAGGTTCTATAACTGGTTTGCACCATATTGTGCAAAACAAAATGCTTGTACTGCCACAGTTCCGTTGAAGTTTTGTGTTTGTACTTTTTATAAATTTAATGAAGGGGTGGTCTCTTTCACTTACTTGATCTTGGATTTCAGGATAAGATGTAATTTGTTTTTTAGGTCCCTGTAGTTTACCTGTAATATTTCTACCTACTTCCATTTAATCTTCAACTCCTTCTATGGATTGCTACAAATGACTCATCTTGTTCTTCCTAAGACGAAAACATGTTTGAAATTAAATTTTCATGTGCACATTTTTCAGGTGACTTCCTAGCAGACAGAGGTGTTTCCAATAGTTTTGACTCTGCACTTCACACTTCATTTACTGTCTAAGCTTGTGCAAACCAAGGCTAACTACTTGCAGCTTTTCAGTGGTTTGAACACTGGTTGTTGAATGTTCTTTAATGCTTTGGTTCTGACAAAACAAAACTGTGTATTTGTCGGGAATTCCAAGATGGCGGATATCCAGTAAGCACCCTCTCCATGAAGCTCCTAACATTATTATCCATACCAAGGAAAAAGCCGCAGTTCTTTATCGAAAAGGGGATTCATTTGTAAGCAACAGGAATCTCCATGCAAAGGGACCTTAAAGCAGAAAGTATAAACTTTTGATCACTCGCAAAAGCATTTTAACTATCTCTAGTTTGTTCTGGGAGTCCTCACTATGTGCAATCTACAGGCCTTTAGACAGCACCGACACACACTGCAAGTGAACCTCGACAGCTAAATATCCGAATATAATGGCAAAGGAAATGGACATTATGGAAACACAGATCACTAAAACAAAACTTTCTACAATAGCTTGTCCTGAGAAAGAAGTTGCATCAAGGCAGAAAATAAACAAACAACAGCAAGAACCAAATAAATCTACTGGTAAGCAAAAAACAAAATTCAGCTTCCACATGGAGGAGCTTAAACAAGCTTTTCTACCTATCCAAACCAATGTCCAGAGCTTTTCTGTCAACTCTCCAAATTTGGAAATACAATCAACCAAATTGTTGATCGCATGGACCACTTAGAACAAAAAACCCAAGCTAATGAACACCAGATTGATAAGGGGAGTACTAGAAAAATATGAGAATAACCAACTAATAAATATCTCAAAACAGATTTTTGATCTTCTTCTGCATTTTGAGGGAAATTCCACAGAAATAACAATTGAGAGAGCCCACCGCTCCCTGCATAAGAGACAAGACCCTACCATTCCAAGACAAATATACGCTAAGCTATTAAATTTCCAAGACGCTCAGAGAATATTGTTGGCTGCCAAAAAACAAAAGTAATTTAATTGGAATGGCCACAAAATCTCCATATCGCAAGACCTTCCACTTGCCATCAAAGAGAACCGACAAAAGCTCTAGCCATTCTGCGCTGACTTAATTAAAGAAAAATAAAATTTCAGATGCGCTACCCTAGCACTCTAATATTCTATAATAATGACAACAAAATTGCAGCTGACTCAGCTAAAGTGGCAAAAGCAGCCTTCGTTAAATACTTTGGTAAAGCACCAGATCTGTAAAACTCCTAAATATCTCGCCACAATGGCACTGTTGATTTGAACATCGTTCTTATTCTTTTTCTTTCATTGTGCCTGAAGTACAAAGTCTTCGCTCCACTAAAACTTTGACTTTTATCAGCCGAAAGTTGACGCTCCTTCTGTATAAAGTCAATGAGCTAGGAACAATTTGCATGCCAGTCATTGGGCTGTACGATCAATTTCTCCTTGCATCTTTCTGGTGCAACTCCATAATTTGGCCCCCGTAGTCTCGTGAGATCAACGAGGATGTGTTACACAACTATTGGTTTCGCACGCCCATCTAACATACTCAGAAATGGCTATTGAAGCCATTCAAGGCTAACAATGATCATGACTACCTAGCAAAACTGTCCTAGACTGACGTATCTTCAAGTGCATCATTGGCCACAATACCTCGCCTCAAAGTAATTTACTGCGGCAGTGGTCACGAAAGGAAAATATCTCTGGTTTGGTAGAGGCTGTATCTGAACTTTATTAATTAAGACAAGTTGGTAAATCGCAACAAGTAGAGGCACGATGATGTACTCAGAGAATTTATGGACATTTTAATATATGGATGGAACTAAAAATTTGTTTTTTTTTAGTTGGATTTTGCGCTTAACTAATAGCTCATTACACAACATAATAGTAGTGCCAGCTAACTGAGTTACTCCATGACCATGGAGGCCAAGGGCTCCATATGACATACAGCTATACTGGTGACTGTCAACCTCAGACCTTGACTTCCTTCGCAAGAGGGATAAACAAAGACACTAATGCTTGTTATGGGAAACTGAACTACTCTATAGCAAAGGGTTACAAATTCTAATCTGTGATGTAACCCTACGTATTTTCTATCAGTCTAATGCTTTATACACAGTTCTAGTTGCTCTGTAATGTAGAATTCAGATAAATTTAAACACTCATTCATTGAATGGGGGAAAAATATGAGAATGTGACATCACTGTTTTGTATGCTCTGACAAGAGTTGTGTGTTAATATGCTGAGGCATATTTTGTTTACATATTCATGCTTATCCATCGTAAACTATACTAATTTGTCATAATGCTGGGGATAAAGATGGTAAATACCGGAGACATGTACAGTCTTATCTTATATTAAGTAGTGACTCTTAAACTCCTATATATTTCTTTCCTACCTTATGGTTGGTGACAATCCTTCAGAAACCCTCTCTGACAGGGGATGGCCAATCATGATGTTCTGAGGTTTGCATTATCCCTCAAGGTACATGGTATGGCTAACATCCTCAACATGATAGATTTCTTTGAATCAGTCTCCAGAGCCATGGACGAGGGTAAGGCAGTCCACACAACCTATCTAGACCTCGCCAAGACATTTGATACCATCCCCCATCTGGAATCATAGAAAAACTTACCAAGCTGAGCATTAATCCCTACATCACTCAATGGGTTGCCAATTGGCTTACTGACAGAACACACACTGTAAAAATATCCAATTCCAGATTCAGCTTCAGACAAATGACAAGTGAAATACCTCAGGGTTCAGTCCTGGGACCACTCTTATTTGGCATCTACTTCTCTGAAGTACAGGCCAACACTAAGGGACTCTGGCTAACAAAGTTTGCAGATGACTGCAAACTGAGAGCCATTATCGATTCCCCAAATGATGTAGATATCCTCCAAAAGGGCCTTACAGAAACAAATACTTGGTGCCAGAGTCATGGACTCAAGCTCAAAATCAAGAAATGTATAGTTATCCCCTTTGGAAAAAAACACGTACCTATGAATGACCACATAGGCGGCAATACCCTAAACACTGAAAATGTGGTGAGAGACTTAACACATGATAACCACATTGCCACAACAGTGAGGAAATCCTTCTGTGTGACACACCTCATCACATAGGGCTTTTCATCCAGAAAGAAGGAGGTCATTGTCCCACAGTACTCATCCCTCATTAGACCCATTATAGAGTACAATGCCCCATTTGGTATGTACCTCACAAAACATCTGCAACAGTTGGAAAGGCCTCAGAAATTTCTCATTAAAATAATCACAGGCCTAAAGCAGATGCCCTACGGCGTCCGCCTAAAAAAACTCAAGCTATAGTCTGTCGCATATCGCCTACTCAGAGGCAACCTCTGCTTAACTTACAAGGCCATGTCTAACCCTGATCTGTTGGACATGCTCCTCCTAAAGAAATCCCAATCCCTCAGAGCCACACAGTCCAGGGAACTAAACCTCATCGTCACAATGAACAAGACATGTTGGAAGGATAGGTTCCTGACTCAGAGACTCCCTATACTCTGGAATAGACTGCCTATACATGTCAAGCAGAGCGCCTCTTTGTCCCTCTTCAAAAGGAACCTTGACAATTGGATGGGTGATAGGAGATTCACCCCTGGAATCACATCAGTCACTCTAATAGACAGGGGTCCAGTGAAGTAAACATTGTGGGCATAAACAAACAGGGAATTGTTATGGTTAGGCTTGTATAGGCCCTAGGGCTGATAGCCTAGTACCACCCTATGAACCTATAGTACCAGCCTGCCATTTTATATAATTTTATAGCAGGCTTTGTAGCATATTGGTTACTATAGTAACCGTAAAGTTGAAATACTCGTATGCTGCTTGCTCTACCCTAATCTGGGAGGGATGTGAATTTCCTAAGCAGGGTCAAGGATGAACAATCTTGGTGGTGATTATATTGTTGTATAGAAGTTTCATTCTTGTCTGTGAATTAATATGGTTAAATATAAATACACTTATAGGTTACACTTTTAAATCAATGAAAGTTTATATATCCTGGTTTCATCTAATAATCCACTTTTTTCAAGCTTCTTCAATTAGGGAGTTCAGGTGGTTAGGCACAGGGATATTATTGAAGGAGCTTAGTGCTACCAACATGAGGGTAAACTCTCATATATGTATATTTAAGAAAAATTGGACTTAAATTGACACTAAACATTACACAAGAAAACTAGAAATACCTCTTAAAAACTTAAATTCTTTGAGATGTGGACAACAGAGTCATGGAACGTAAGGGGTTTACAGGATAAGAGCAAGAAAAAACAACTGATGCATCTGCTATTTAAATTAGAGGCTAATGTTTGCTTTATACAGGAAACCCACATGCTCAGAGCTGAGTGGGATGGGGACACAGATACAAAATGGATAAAATCTTTTATAACAGTGGGAGATAGTTCTAACTCTATGGGAGTGGTTATTATAATTACAAATTCATTTCAAGAGTCAATCATAGAATATAACTTTGATAAAAATGGAAGATGGTGCCTTTTCACAACCTTTAACCCTATATCAGGAAAACCTATACTTTTCTTAAATGTTTATGGTCCATGCGCGAGACAGCAAGACTTCATTTTAGAAATCTATAATATCCTATGTAAGTTCCCAAACCACCACTATATAATAGGGGGAATTGGAATGCAGTCATAGATCCAGTCTCAGACCACTCCAGTAACTCGAACTCATGCAACTTCCAAGCGTCACTTTTGCTAGGTGAATTAATGACACAGCTAAACCTTACAGATCCTTTCTCTTTCAGTGACAATCTCCATAAAGATAACATACACACTTATTATTCTAAATGCCATAATACCTGGTCAAAACTAGACTTTTTCCTAATATCAGAGTCTCTGACAAGTGAAGAAATAAAATTCTCTTCTTTGCCTAGGTTCCTATCAGATCATGCCAAAATCACCCTAAAAGTAAACTTCACAAGCAAATCATCACTTAGACTTAATAGCCGCAAATGGACCCAAAACAACAACCTATTATATAAGAAAGATTGCTGATAGTCTTGTTGAGTTTGACAAAAATTTGGAATCCATCAACATTCTCTTTGATATTCAATGGGCTGCCTACAAAGCTAAACTTAGAGGGACATTAATTCAAAATGCCTCATACTATAAAAAACTGGGAAAGGAAAAAGAAGACAAATTAATCTCTGAACTTAAGAAGCTAGAAAAGAATTATCAGTTTGGTCCAAATCCTGACTTAGAAAAACTAATTAATAACACTCAAAGAGAACTACTGGAACTGCACAAACAACTATTCGCTCCAAGAACAAAGATACATAGCTAGATATTCAGAATGGGCGTAAGTTCCATCTCGAGCATTAATGAGAATAATTGATAATAAATAGGGGGCCTCTAGAATCATCCTTCTTCAATATCAAAATAAAATTTATAAATCAGATTCAGAGATTATAGAAGTATTTCAACACATACATACCGAAATATATGGAATGAACTCTGATCAAATCTCTAGCCCTGAAATTGAGAATTTCCTTAAAAATCTTAAATTTCCAAAATTGAATGAGGAACAACTAAAGTATCTCACTACTCCACTCAACCAACAAGAAATATGAGATGTCATTGGAAACTTTAAACTAGGTAAGGCCCCAGCCCTGGATGGCTACACTCCAGATTTCTATAAAACCTTTAACCTAAAACTGTCATCTATCCTCCTAAAAGTTTATAATTTCATCAAACTAGAAGGTATAATAGACCTGTATTGGAACAATTCCAAAACATTCTTGATTCCAAAAAATAATCTTGGCAGAACAAACCCACATAACTACAGACCCATATCCTTGATTAATGTTGATATTAAAATCCTCTCCGCTCTCCTAGCAGAAAGACTCAAAAGAGTAATGCCTTTCTTAATATTCCCTGAACAGGCTGGCTTCATGTGCAACAGACACACATGGGGCAATGCATTAACTTTAGACTCCATGTTCCAACTTACCAAAAATGACAGAAACCCAATATATGCTCTAATGTCAGGCGCTTGTAAAGCATTTGACAGGGCATAATTGTAAAATTTTATTCGCATCCTTATCTCATTTCAGCATCCCACAGGAATTTTCTGATATGATTAAAATGCTATACAAGGATTCTTATAATATCAACAAAAAGCTATCTAACCCAATTAAGATCTCTAATGGAAAAAGGCAAGGATGCCCTCTCTCCCTACACCTCTTTAATTTATTCATAGAGCCATTTTTCCTTCATATCTCACAAAAAAACTTTCGCTCATTACCTAAAGTTTTAAATACTAAGGTAAGGACATCATCATTTGCAGATGATTTGAACATTTATTTTGAGCACCCGATTTAAAGAAAATAACTGAGTCCATAAATAATTTCTCAAAGGTATCAGATTACAAAGTCAACCACAGGAAATCTCATATATTTCCCATCAATCAACTAAATCACAAAGTAAATTATTTTCCGGACTCTCCCTTCCAAACAGTTTGCTCCTTTAAATATCTGGAGATCTGCTTTGAACATAAGCAGGCTTCCATGCTACAGAATAATCTACATAAGGCATGGTGAAAGATCACGCAGGACATCCATAGATGGCAACTATTGAAATTCTCTATGTTGTCCAAAGCAGCAATTGTTAAAATGAACGTACTACCAAAACTACTATATCATTTGAATGCATCAAATCTTATTATTCCAGACACCCTATTTCACAAAATGAACAAGGAACTCGCCAATTTATTTGGTTTCCTAAGTCGGTCAGGATAAGCTATTCAAAATTGTATACTCCAAGGAAAAAGGGGTCTCAGCCTACCGGATGTACACCTTTATTATAAAATTATATATATATATATAAACAGTTCCTAGTGTATCTGGTCTAGCTGTCTTCTAGTCTATTGGAAGCCATCTCCTGCACTGATTTTTCTGACTTTTTTATTCTACCCAGGTTTTTTCTTTGTTGACATTCAAACAGTGCATCTGCCAATTTATAACTAAATTTCCCCAAATGGATAACTTTTACTGGATTTTTAACACTTTTTCAGTTTTCAGATTAGAAAGCCTCCTGTTAGTGTGTTTATCAGTCAGTTGCCATCTTGGGATGCCAATAAACATTCCACTTAAGCAAAAAAATTTAAATAATCTTTTAGCAATAATAATAATTGACTCTATCTGTGAAACAAGAGGCTGCATGTAAACCTTAAAAAAACACCAAAGATTATCAGAAATAGTTAACAATACTTTGCCTTGAAAACTGAGCTTAGAGCTCACTGTTTGCAGTGAAGGGAGGAAAGGAAATACAACAAAACAGGATAGAAGGATAGAAGTGGCCCAGGCTGTAATGGGGAGTAACAGCGATATGAGTGAAAATAATGTATCTTAGCTGCTGCTAAACTGTAAAAGGCTGAACAATTATGACAAACAGAGAAAAATATGAAGAAACGGATGACATCTTGTCATAAAAATAAATAAAAGTTTAAACTCCTAATTGTTCATGCTGCAGAAGATCCATGCTGAGTTAGAAAAAGGCAACAGAATCTTTACTCAACTCAGCAGTGCATTATGGGAAGAGGGGTAGAGCTCTAGTCTGCACAAGACTAAGAGTTGCTGAGAAGAGGCACCTATGCTGGTTATTCCAAGTATTAAAGTGTACAGAGTGGATCAACTCAAATGTAAAGTTAAAGGAAGGTTTTCCAACTACTAATAACCATTTTAATTTGTTTACATGAGATTCAGAGATATGTTCTGTGATACACAGGGCTGGTATGTATGGCTAAAAGATTCACTATTAACAGACAGTGATGCCGGACTACAGACTTCAGTATATTACAGTAGATTAACAGCAACATGTAAGCAGAATGTAAATGTAAATGAGTTTGTTAGAATGCATACTGTATATAGCATGATTAGGAGACATTAACCTGTACACTAAACATACGAGAACACACAAATCAGTATTACTCAGGTGCAGAGAGCTAGTATCCACATGGACAGTTCTGCAGCGAGCATGGGGAATAATCCAAACTAGTTGGCAACATTCACACCTTCTCATATATGATCCTAAATCCAGAGACCTGATCCTTTGGCACCTTACCACGCACCACTAAAGGTATACATAGAGCATGTGTAATCCACATTTCACATATGTATGTACATAATAGTATTTACATACAGAATATTAGGCCAAGATATTCTGTTAGATTTTACACTGTCAGTCACACCTATGTATAGACGGACCAAGTTTCTGTGTCAAACACTTAACAACCATACATCTGCATGGCAACCAAAACCCAATGCAGTCCACAATAAATGCTAATTTTATTTATTTATTTATTTATTTAACATTTGTTGGCAGGGAAAGTCTGATTAGGACAGAGTGTATTTTCAGCGGAGGCCCAAGGAGAAATGCTCCAGACATATGTCTTTGGAATATGGGAGGAAACCTGACTACCCGGAGGAAACCAATGTAAATGCTGACATGCAGACTCTGCACAGAAGGGACCCCAGCCAAAAATAGAAACGCAGAACCTCTTGCTGTGAGGTGACAACAGTAGCCAAAATGCACCATTGCACCACCATAATGATATGGGCTTGCCTCATGATCTGCCAGAAAATAACCTGCATGTTGGAGAAGCCATCTGTCTCACAGACTGTTTGCCAAGTACCTGTAGTGCACAGCACATTTGTGGCTTTTTGGACAAAGCCATAGAAGCCTGCTTTGTTCACAACACACATTTAACTGTACTGTCAGATTTGCACTACCCATGTACATTACATGCAGTCTTCATACATCAGATATTTCAGTGTACATCACAGGCTATGCTACACTGCTGGTTTCTGTAACCCTTCATGCCCAGAACTCACAATCCTGCCATTCATGCTTCTCAGCCATCTTCTTGGCTGCACATTGTTACACTCAGCACTCATTTCTCTTGCTCTAAACAACACCTGCTGTTCACTGCCTTTTATGCCCAGCTCGTACTTCTTGCCTATGATCAACATCTTTGAAACACAGTTTGTGGAATGCTTATTTATATGCGAACATGTTGCTGAGTTCTTAAATCCCCATCTACACCCATCCACTTTCAGAAATTATGGCTTTCATCAAATCTGACTAACTTTGTCATGCACAATCTCATTCCCAGCCTCTCTTTTTAATTTTGGGCTTCCATGAAAATAACACAACATCTCAGTGTCTGTACTTCCAGTCACTTCTTTTTCCTTCTCTCTCTTTAATATACTTGAATCTAATTTTCAGCTTATGTGCAGTTAACCTTTTCACTCCTTTATTCCCTTTTCCAGAAATCCTTTGTATTATAGATTGTCACCACATCTAGAAACAAGCAAACATTCTTGCCTGATGACACTGAGGCAGTTTATAGTCTAGGCCACTGGCAACCTTGGTCTACTGTAAAGGTCTGCAGGGGAGTAAATGAGATGAAATAGCTAATGGCCAGCTCTCCTATCTGTGGAGGATGGATAAAGAGCGATTACTGCCTGTGGGATGTCTAATGAAGACTAGGAACCTCAGAGGCTAGCTCTTTAAGGAGAGTAGCATGTCATGCACTATTGTGTGAGAGGATACATGCACTTAGTGGGCTGATATCATTGCATGTTGCTATCTTTATTAGGAAACCTGACCAGCTAATGCAACTAGTATGATGGGTCTTCATAATTTGTCCTCTGTTCCCTATAAGTCCCCACCTGGGATCTAAGCATTTTGCCTCTAAGCTTAATCCCAAAGATGCCAAGAGCTCCACCTGATGAAGGGACATGCCTAGGATTGTCCAGAAGAAATGTATGAGATAACCAGGAAGAGCATATGGGTTACATAAAGCCAGAGGGTAGAAGTGGATTGGCAGGGGTTTAGGATAAAATATTTGGTATAAAACAAGAAACCTTTCTTGTGACACACACTATGCAAAATTGAGTGAAAAACCACATTCCCAATTACCATTCTTTAACCACCTATGCTCCACAAGTTGGGTGTGCGATGGATGAGAAAGAGAAATTTTGGAGTGAGTTGGATGAAGTTGTGGTGAGTGTACCCAAGGGTGAGAGACTAGTGATTGGAGTGGACTTTAATGGGCATGTTGGCGAAGTGAACAGAGAGGATGAGGAAGTGATGGGTAGGTATGGTGTTAAGGAGAGGAATGCAGAAGGTCAGATGATTGTGGATTTTGTGAAAAGGATGGACATGGCTGTGGTGAATACGTATTTTAAGAAGAGGGAGGAGCATAGGGTGATGTACAAGAGTGGAGGAAGATGCACACAGGTGGATTATA
The DNA here is from genome assembly GCF_019279795.1 of Protopterus annectens. Classification (NCBI taxonomy): domain Eukaryota; kingdom Metazoa; phylum Chordata; order Ceratodontiformes; family Protopteridae; genus Protopterus; species Protopterus annectens. The sequence goes on along the minus strand of NC_056725.1, from coordinate 949,327,986 downwards.
TCCTATGTAGGAGGGCCAGTCTGAAGGAGATTGGAGACTGTAAAGTGGTGGCAGGGGAAAGTGTAGTTAAGCAGCATAGAATGGTGGTCTGTAGGATGACGTTGGTGATTAAGAAGAGGAGGAGGAGTGTGAAAGCAGTGCCAAGGATTAAATGGTGGAAGTTAAAAAAGGGTGATTGTGAAGTGGAGTTTAGGGAAGAGTTAAGACAGCCACTGGGAGGCAGTGGAGAGTTACCGAATAGCTGGGTAACTACAACAGAACTAGTAAGGGAGACTGCTAGAAAGGTGCTTGGTGTGACATCTGGACAGAGGAAGGAGGACAAGGAGACCTGGTGGTGGAATGAGAAAGTGCAGGAGAGTATACAGAGGAAGAGGCTAGCGAAGAAGAAGTGGGATTGTCAAAGAGATGAAGAAAGTAGACATGAGTATAAGGAGATGAGGCTCATGGCAAAGAGAGAGGTGGCGAAAGCTAAGATAAGGCGTATGGAGAGTTGTATGAGAGATTGGACACTAAAGAGGGAGGAAAAGGACCTGTACCAATTGGCTAGACAGAGGGACAGAGCTGGGAAAGATGTGCAGCAAGTAAGAGTGATAAAAGATAGTGAGGGAAAGGTACTCACAAGAGAGGAGAGTGTGTTGAGTAGATGGAAAGAGTATTTTGAGAGGCTGATGAATGAAGAGAATGAGAGAAAGAGAAGGTTGGATGATGTAGGGATAGTGAATCAGGAAGTGAAACAGATTAGCAAGGAGGAAGTAAGGACAGCTATGAAGAGGATGAAGAATGGAAAGGCTGTTGGCCCAGATGACATCCCAATGGAAGCATGGAGGTGCTTAGGAGAAATGGCAGTGAAATTTTTAACTATATTGTTTAATGAAATTTTGGAAAGTCAGAGGATGCCTGAGGAGTGGAGAAAAAGTGTTTTGGTACCTATCTTTAAGAATAAGGGTGATGTGCAGAGCTGCAGTAACTACAGAGGGATAAAATTGATCAGTCACAGCTTGAAGTTATGGGAGAGAATAGTAGAAACTAGGTTAAGAAGGGAGGTGATGATTAGTGATTAGCAGTATGGTTTCATGCCAGGAAAGTGCACTACAGATGCAATGTTTGCTCTGAGAGTGTTATTGGAGGAATACAGAGAAGGTCAGAAGGAGTTGCATTGTGTCTTTGTAGACTTGGAGAAAGCATATGACAGGGTGCCTAGAGAAGAGTTGTGGTATTGTATGAGGATGTCGGGAGTGGCGGAGAAGTATGTAAGAGTGGTACAGGATATGTACGAGGGTAGTGTGACAGTGGTGAGGACTGCAGTGGGAGTGACAGAACCATTTAAGGTGGAGGTGGGATTACATCAAGGATCAGCTCTGAGTCCTTTCTTATTTGCAGTGGTGATGGACAGGTTGACAGATGAGATCAGACAGGAGGCCCCGTGGACTATGATGTTTGCAGATGACATTGTGATCTGTAGTGAGAGTAGCAATCAGGTTGAGGAGACTCTGGAGAGGTGGAGATATTCTCTAGAGAGCAGAGGAATGAAGGTCAGCATGGCTAAGACAGAATATATGTGTGTAAATGAGAGGGAGGTTAGAGGAATGGTGAGGATGCAGGGAGTAGAGTTGGTAAAGGTGGACGAGTTTAAGTACTTGGGATCAACATTTCAGAGTAATGGTGAATGTGCAAGAGAGGTGAAGAAGAGAGTACAGGCAGGGTGGAATGGGTGGAGAAGAGTGTCAGGAGTGATTTGTGACAGACGGGTACCAGTAAGAGTGAAAGGGAAGATCTACAAGACAGTAGTGAGACCAGCTATGTTATATGGGTTGGAGACAGTGGCATTGACAAAAAGGCAGGAGTCAGAGCTGGATGTGGCAGAGTTAACGATGTTAAGATTTGCACTCGGTGTGACTAGGATAGATAGGATTAGGAATCAGTATATTAGAGGGTCAGCTCATGTTGGACAGTTTGGAGACAAAGCAAGAGAGACGAGATTGTGTTGGTTTGGACATGTGCTGAGGAGGGATGATGGGTATATTGGGAAAAAAGATGCTAAGGATAGAGCTGCCAGGTCAGAGGAAAAGAGGAAGGCCTAAGATAAGGTTTATGGATGTGGTGAGAGAGGACATGCAGGCGGTTGGTGTGACAGAGCAAGATGCAGAGGATAGGAAGAAATGGAAAGAGATGATCCGCTGTGGCGACCCTAATGGGAAAAGCCGAAAGTTGATGATGATGGTCTCTGATAACTATGGATGCTTCTGTGTTAGTTTTTGGGAATCACACTGCATCAGAGTATTTTGCTAGCTGACAAGGTGACTGCACATGCTTTACTTTATACTAGTCTACTGTAATCACATACCTGACAGGCAGGGGTATAGCACTGAACTTCTGTAATGCACATACAGTCACAAATAACTACAAACTGGCATTCTGCATTATGCCTTGCCTAAGTGCAGATTTTAACTCTGGGCCACTTGCAATATTCATGTAGTAATATAGCACCCTTTGATCAGTAACTAAAGAGCACACATTAAATATATTTTATTAATGATAATATGAAAATTCATGCTATTATCACCTCAAATAATTGTTGTATCTTCTTTATGGCTCGATAATGTGAATTTATAAAGGGGGAAAAAAAAAGACTGAAAGAAAAGGCTGGCCAGGTCTGAATTTTTTCATCACTTGGTGTCTGTGGCAGAACGATAATTTTTTTTCTTCAAAAGGTAAGTTGTAGGCACACATGTTTTATGTTGGTTAGAATCACTTACTCAGTCCAAATGAGCTTGACAAAAAGTTGGTCAAGTACATTGGCTCAAGTTGGCATTTGCTTGTATTTTTTTGGTCACTTCTTAGACCAGCAAGATTACAAACTCTCGCATGATAGTGAATTGTGGGTGCTTTGAGGTCAAGTGCACCTCAGGGAACGAGTTTTCACTGACAACAACATAATATCTAATTCATTCTTTCTCAGACATACAGTGACCATGAAAGATAATAATAAAGTAAGGAAGCATGAGAGCCCTCCTCAAAAAAACAAAAAAACATTTTTTTTGTTTTCATACTTGCTAAGATATATGACTTATATGTAATACAGGAAATAGAAGACTACCATTTTCTCACATAAAATCTCTATACAAACAAATGCTGCTTACAGAGTTGGCTTGCTTCCTGGCTTGATTTATCATCTCCTTGATCTGAGAAATGTTTCTTCCAATGTTATCCTGAAGTTCTTTGATTGGACGCAGCTTATTCAGTAAGCGATCAGCTTCATTTTCTAAGTCTTTAACTTTAGCGTCTGCTTCTGCAACTGTTATATTTCAAGAAAACAGATTATTTATTTAGGTACTTAGTAAATCTCATAATAACATAAAGAAAGCATTCTAAGGACTGAGCCACAAAAACATTCCCTAAAAGTAAAATTCTGCACCTGCTGCATGATCTTAATAGGCCATATGTGGCATAGCCACTAGCCAGACTCCTGCTCTGTACAAAGAAAGCAGCCTTGCTGTGAATGTTGGCATGTTGGAAATGTGGGTATGGTTAAAAGAGTACAGTAGTTGCCAGTCCTTTTGATCCAGTGTAATTTGCATATTCATTGTAGGGGGCAAACCTCTCAAGAGAAATTTCTGTAGTACCACACAAGACAGATGAAATGATTAATGGAGACAATATGCCCCATTACAAAGCATAACACAAAGTAGCATTACCACATGCTAATAAATAGAGGTTGTGTTCTCATGTTAAAATATATATTTCAAAAACACATTTATAAAAGTTCACTTGGCATTTCTGTTACACTGTACATTTATCATTAGCATTATATCATTCCCTTGGGCCACATAATGTATTTTGTTACATTGTTTTGATTTTGAGCCATTTACAGGTTATACTGTAAGTGTGAATCTTTGTCTCTACAGCTAACATAATGTGGCACTACCACTTTAAGGTGAAATGTTGGCCAGGTAGGTTGCAATCATATATACAATAGAAATATAAAGCCTTTGTCAGCATCCTGCACTGGCAAAAGAGTAAACTTTCTTTTGTGGATCAGTCCTTAAATGTCTGCAGAAGAGTATAGAAGTAACCTGCTTCTTTACTGAATATGGGTTTAATAATTTTAATAAATATTAGACATACCACACACCTTTAAGCACACCACAGTAACTGATTTACTTTTTCTTACAACAATTGTCAAAATGTTATTAGTTAAAATATTAATATTCCTTTTGTAGACACAGCAATTGACTTAAGCAGCCATATCTCATAATATAATGCCACTACTACTACAAATAAGTGAAAGCCTGCTGTGGCATATACCATTGTCTGCATATCTTAGCAAGCACAAGGTTAAGATTGTAATAAATAACCTTATGGAATCAACACAGTAGTAGCAAATGTATATTTTATATACATACTGATTTCTGGTGAAAGGAGAGGAGAAGGTCAAAAACAGAAAAAAAAAGAAGTTTTATGAGATAAGGAATTTTAAAGTCAAAACTATATACTGCAGAAGAAGCATTTAAAAAAAGAGTACGCGATTAACATGAAGACAGTAAATGGTGCTAAGCTTACAATGTAGTTCTCAGCACAGCAACTGACAAGGTCCAGATGATGCCATCAACAATAAGAAATTTTGTACATTTCAGACATTTCTTATATGTGTATACACTGCAGCTTGTCTGCTATTAGCTCACACTTTTAGCATCCCATCAAAGTGACTGTAGTGGGTGTTGCATCTTCATAAAAAATCAAGCCACCTCTTCACGATAACACATAATAAAATGTATAAAAGTGCTAATCTGCACAATTAAATGAGAACAATGTCACTGCAGTGACTATGTATAAAACCCTTAATTCCATTTCCAGAGACGGGCTCACAGTCAGAGTGCACTTCACAGAATGCCCCTGATGTTTTAATGTATGCCATCAATCTTCAATAATAGCACATGCTGTAATGTAACCAGAATTAATTCACATTATTTTAACCTCTGTAAAACACTTGTATGATAATTTGCCCGTTTAACCACTTGTTGTAATGTTCCTATAATTGGCTTTAGGTGGCAAGTCATTCATCTGAACTAACTGGAAATTAACCTCTCTACTAAAATCATTAGTCAAAAAAGAAATTTCCCTTTTTCCTATGCTACTACACATTCCTGCTTTTTCAGAATGTCCAACTAAGAATGGTCTGTAGATTTTGCTACATCATGCTTTGTTGAATGTGGTATAACATTTTCAAACAAGTAACTAAAATAGGTCTTGTATCGAGTGACATATAACATAAGAAAGATAAAATGCTACACACTCGTATAATTTCCTGTTATTTATATAACATTTCCCCTTTTCTTCATTTTGTTATGTAATATTAAATGCCAACATAATCAATGCATCCTGATTCATCATTTATTTTTATGGTACAGGCAGTTTGAGGTCATGAGGTGTCAGAAGGCTTTCTTTGTAGTAATGGATTTGCTTTCCTTTGTCTCCTTTTGTATACTGTATGAAAATATAAGTAAGTCACTTAACTAAACTAGTTAACTAGCAGTTCATGGGGAAAAGAATCAAAAAAGAAAAGCAGACACATAGAAAGTGAAAGGACCTGATATGTGTGACGTGAAATAACTGTCCATCAAATTATCAAGTGTGAGCTTATTGCACAGATAATCAGAGAAGCAATATTTTTTTCTTGACGGAGAAAAAATGGTGCTGAGTTTCATGGGTGCTGTGCCATCACACCCTTCCTAACTTGCAGAAACATTCTCCAGTTCACATAACATGAGGGAAAGGGATAAAACATTCAGGTACAAAACATGAGTTGGTCCCCAATTGTAGCATAGGTTTCCACATCTTGCACTGTAGTATAAGAAAATTTGGTTCTTGACTCATGGCTTTACCATTTAGCAGTGAAAAAAAAAAGTTGCTTAAAGAAAAAATATGCACAATGCCTACCAAAACCTCCAATTTTATCAAGACTTCACTATTATAAAGACAATTTCTAGACCCCAAGCTATCTTCTCTCACAATACAAATCTAAACTATCCTCTCCCTAGGACAGGCACATCTACAGCTAGAAGCCTGATTATAAGATACAGTCAAAATTAGCCTGAAGTCACCTGAACTGAAAAATATGAAATACAATGAATAAATAAATAAATCTACAAATACATTTTTTTTCTTTTGTGACTTCTTACAAATAAGCTATCCACAACACTTTAAAAACATAACCCCAGTAAATTAAGACCACCTCCCAGAAAAACTGGACCTCAAGGACAATCTATACTTAGTCCTCCTATACTTCTCTTCAATCTTTCAGGCTACAGGCTCTACCAGTTTTGTTCTTTACAAGTACACTACAACACACTCTTTCACCTCTCACCTCCCTACACTTTATGGTACTGTGGAAAGTCTTAGTTAGCATTCGCAACATCCACAGCCATATTAAAACCACTGTTTTCCCTCTAAATTAATTTTACAATTATTGTTCCTACAAAAGATGCTAACAATACACCCATAAAAGATTCTATAATAAATGGAGGTAATCTAGAAAAAATAAACTACAGAACTAGATGTCTTTCTCACTACCAATTGTCTGGATGTTATTGGAATTACTGAATCCTAGCTCAAGAATAATCTTTACTATTACTTCCCTGTGTACAACTACATACTTAATGCACATTAAGGAAAAAGGAATGGTGGGGGCACTGTTTACATATTAGAAACAACTTTAAGACAGTCTTAAATGCACAAAGAACAAATTGGTTGGCAATTATTTCACATGTCACTGAGACATACTCTGTACTTCTAGCTTAGCCTATATCCCTCACCTCAGCAATTTTAGCAAATTCAAATGCCTAGTAGATGAAGTACAATACAGACTCAGAACTTCAGATAATGTTGTTATCTCAGCTGAATGATGTTACACTTATGGGTCCTAAGACAAATGCTGTCTTGGATTATTGCCAGCTTAAGGCCTGATACAGCTTCTGCAACTCCCTGCTAGACCTCATCTTCAGCAATTCCTGCAATAATGTCAGATCAAATAATATTTTTCCGCCAACACGTACTACTGCACAATTACATTCTCCTTACAAACATCATTTAAGAAACCTCTGCCCAAACTAATCTTTCCATTATAAAAAAGTTTTGCAGCACTGATCAAAAACAGAGCCAACATGAATTACTTCCATAGCTCACTCATCATTTGCAGTAGCAACACTACCAACCTCTTGGATTAACACTTCCCAAAAAGTAACCATACTGACAAATGCAAAACATAACAAATGGATAACAAAAGAATTGTTACTGCTATTTAAGCAAAGAGATGACGACCGGAAAACTTGGAAATGTTCCTTGCGTACTGAAAACATTCACGCTACTTTTAAAACATAGCAAAAATCCAGTAGATGACACAAAGATATTAACCTACAAAGTTGTCAGAATGTTCTCCATAACAAAGAAAACAATTTCTGGAACCTAGTTAATCACATTAGGGGATGTACAGTTTTTAATAACTCATATAGGGATAACATAAAACCCTTCTGTAACAGGAAACCTTACTACTATTGATTTTATTGTGGAATGTCCACTTCTATCCCTACCACTTCATCTAGTCACAACCAATATGTCAAAATACTCTAAAACCCTCCTTACCCTTTTAGTTCAAAGCTATAACAAAATAAATAAAAAAAATGTATTAGACAAATTATCATCAAATTCACTCATACGATCAGAAGGCCTTAGGTATTGGTTGACCACTGCCTATAAAGACCATTTGCTTATTGCCTTCAAAATACTGTATAACTAATGCCTTTCCCATATTACCATGTTCAGCCTACAAAAACAAGTTATTATCAAACCAGTGCCTCAAATTTCCAAACCACTCTCTACAAATGACTTCTACCTAACCTCATTTATGTCACCCCTGAGGAAGAAATGTAAAAAGATCACTAACTGCAAATTCTGTGGCTACTTGAAATTCTTTGAAGTATTTTCCCAAAATCATCATGACTTCTGGATTGAGGAAGTACCTAGATCACATTATACACCCTCACACACAATATCATAATGAACATAAATAAAAAGTGAATTTACAGTCACTGTTTTTGTTGAACTCATTAATCCCTTGGGTGATAAACTGCCTTACTGATAGAAAACGAACAATTAAATAGGTACCACAGTCTTACTCTCACCCCTCTATAATGGAGTGGCACAGGTTTCTGTCCTTTCTCCTATACTGTTATCCCTATCCAAAAACACTCTCCCAGCTGCTCTGCCTAATCTACCAGCCATGCTATATGCAGATGATATGGTGACCTACAGATCCATTTCCTTCCACAGCTTACTCAAAAACAACTTGAGGGTGACTTGCTGCACCTCTCCAATTGGCTAACACATACAAAAGTCATTTTGATAAAAAGCAATTAATCAATTAATAAATGAAGTTCAGGACATAACAAAAACTCTCATCTGTACCCAAAGACTAGCACAAAACTGTCAACAGCCTTTTACTAAGGTATATCTATGGGCTTTCCAGTTGTTACATGTGTCTGGAGAGATACACTCCAAAGGGGGCATTATCTTCAATGACCGGCTTAATAAGAGCTGAGCAAAGACACCCCCAGATCTAGACACCATCACTTATAGAAGGATTTTCTTACAACAACCGATGCAGTTTGGTCAAAGGTTAGGTCACTGTCCGCATATGTTCTTAAATCCCCAATGACTGGGTTAACTCTTAGAGGCATATTGTCAATTGGGGTAGTTCCCTGGGGTGGATGTCCTCCCAAAGGATATAATATTGCATTTTGTGGCATTTAATTTTAGTCCAAGATTTTGGCACCAGATATTTATTTAAAACAGACCTTCATGCAGGATGGCTAAGACATTCGGGGATTCAATAACTGCTACTAGGTTGCAGTAAAGCTGCAAAACTTAGTTAGCCAGAGCCCTTTGGTTTCGGCTTTTACTTCAGAAAACCTTTTGTAACTCACTAAGTAAAGCTTCTATTGGGATCTTCGATAATGATATTGCTCAGTCTAGCATCCTTCCCATTTTCTGATAACCATCTATTACAACATATCTATAATTATCACAATCAGATCACTCTGACCTATCATTACATCCCCTCAAATACCCATAACAAGATTATATCACACTGATCACTAATTCTCTTTTCTGGGACCATAAACCTGAGAGTGTTTTCCTACCTAATTAAAACTAATGAGTTCTTTCTACACATTCAGGTCCAATCTCAAAAATTCCTATCCAAAAATGTAACCTGTAAATGCAATGAAAAAGGTAGCAAAACTATACAGAAGCCCTGGTAGGAAGATGCATCATTCTACTGCTATATATGCCACATTACACTTAAGTTATGTCAAATGTTATCCCCTTCTTCTTTTAACTGTATTGTAAATGTAAATCGCCTTCGAAAGACCTTGTTCATTATGCAGAAGAGACAATGTACAAAACATAATGCTACTAATATTTCCTGCTTACATCAAATATTACATTTGCTCTGATGTATCTATTTTGTTTTTCTCTTGTTTTTTTTTTTCTTTGCTGTATGCCCCTGTCTGAATTACAGCGATCAGCATTCTAAATGTTACCAAACTGAAATAAAATAAACAAATCTAACTTGTTCCATGAACTTTAGATTCAAGATATTTCATGCATCTAACTCCAGACCCCACGTAGACCATATTCCATATTCATGAACTAGTCTACTACACCACATAATTGCCTTCATCTTTTAGTATCCCATGTTTTCAGTGGGATATACTAACTATGTTGTTTATGTACGCTGTACATTGAATACTGCTTTAAATAGGTTCTCCAAGTTTTTATGGCTGATCTGTCTTATGAGTGGTTTTCTACTATAGGAATGAGGTAATTACTAAAACATTTTAGTTTAAATGCATCAGAAAAGTTTTTGTATTATTTTATTAATATAGAAAGGTTTATGTAGATGTATGCATCTCTTAAAGCTTAACTATTTTTAAGGGAGTTTAATTTTATTCAGTTTATTTAGGATAGTGACTGTTTTGCTTGCAATGCTCTTTTCTGAATGACGGATTGTAATATTTGCTTTATTATTATTTTTACTAGTGATGGATGATTTTCTTAGTTAATTTGTGGTTGGATTTGTGTTCTAGAGGGATTTAATTTAGCTAAGGATAGTTGTTTCATGGTTGCAGTGCTTACAATTAGTGCTGAGATAGGATCTGGCCCCCTTTGACCCCAATTTCCTAAGGAAGAATCCTGCAAATACCATAATACAGTCACATAAATATACCTGACTCTGTAATTTAATGTTTGATATGTGGTGGGATCAGTTGGCAGGCTATGGAAGATGCTGAGAATGTAAATGGCAATATTATGTTCTAATTTGTTAACCTTTGCTTTTCTGCTTTAATGTTTCTGCCTATCGTTCCTTCTGTTGTAATATATTACTGTGTTTCTTGTCTTAGTATTATATTCCACTCGTGACTGAAAAGGTGTATCGGTCTTCTGTGTACATATGTCAGTATTATATATGTTGTAACAAATGATATGTATAAGAGAACTAAAGACATGAATAAGAGAATGGGTAGAACAGATTTATTGCTTGACAATATTTATTTTAATTTTCCATTACATATAATACTGAACAATTCCTTTAAGGTAAACCTTGACAATAACATGGATGACCATAAATTCATCTCAGGTTTGATTTATTTTTCCTTTGTGGAAGCATAAAGTGACCTATCAGGGTGACAACTGGCAAGGTAGGTATGGTCCATGGACCCACTCTTCCTTGTTAAGTTTATGAAACTATGAAATTTATCAATCCAATAAAACAATCTATATATTAAACTGTGGCAGCATGCAGCCAGATGTCTCTCTTCAAAAAGGGTGGATAGCAACAGTTAATACAGTGGTGTGAGGTTACCCAAGATCCCAGCATTAAGCGTTTTTAAATGAATGTGTGAAACACTTGGCATACAACAAAAAGTTAGGTAAAAAACATGAAAGGAACCAATGAAAATATATAAGCCACTAAAGTAATTTTACAGGGGAAAAAAAAAACATATATATATATATATATATATATATATATATATATATATATATTGTAAAGGCATAGGTGATGACAGAAAAATTGTAACTGCAACTAAACAGATTAGTCCCACCACTTTCTACAGAAGTCAACCCAGATAACTCCTCTTTCTTCAGCCACATTGCTATTCTCTTATATTACAATATTCACAACTGACATGGTTTTCCCCTGCTATTGTACCTCACATTTCAATTATTCAAAATTCTGAATTCATTAACTTCTAAATCTCTGAATAAACATGCCTTGCTAAGCTAGGCCTGCTCTTGGACTGTTTTTCATCATTTCTGGTCTCACTTTTTTTTTCATATCACTAGTGATTTAAATTTCTAATTTTTAAGCTATTAATATAAGAATAGTAGTCATTGTTGCATTGCATTTTATTTTATTTTTCAATTAGTTATGATGTAAATATTGTACTTTATTTTTATTTTTCATTTTCAATTCATTCTGATGTAATTTCTGCATTTTTATAACTGTAATGATTTGTAATGGGAGCTTTTCTCCTCGGGTCTCTGCTGAAAACAGCAATCCAGCCCAGTCGGACACTCCCGGGTAAACAAACGTAAAACAAATAAAAATAAATAAATAAATAATGCTGACAAATTATGACAATATTAGCAAATATATTCAGTGACAGCAGATGAATCAGGCAAAATACCAGACCTTTATCTGACAGTCTCTTGAAAAGTAGTCTGTGCTCTCCATTTTCCACAGTTCCTGTACAAAATACTTTGTGGCTTCAAGTTTTAAAGGAGTTCATTAAGTCCATAACTCATAATGCTCAAGTAAACACATAAATCTTGATTTAACACTATCTGCTAAGTAGAGGTTTCTCAAAGTCAAACAACAGCCCCAAACAAGAAAGAAAGAACAGCAACAGCCCTAGGTTAATAATTTTTGTTTGTTAGTATGATTTCAAAACCAAACAAAAGATATTTAGCAGAAGATTCTTTTAACAGAGAAATCACTGCAGGGTCTGGTCTAGGGTTTTAAAAGAGAAATTTGATGGACTGAGCAACCTTATATAATTTATCAGAATTTTTGAAGACTGAAGGCTGACTGCCAGCTGAACTGCTCACTGCAAAGAAAGCATCCTTTAATGCTAGCAAAGGTGAAAGAAATAACGCTAATAATAACAATAATAACGGTAGTGAGGGCATAATTTCTGAACTATATCAAACAGTACATCACAATGTTTTATCTAATTTACAGAAACTATTCAGAGAAATTAAAACTATTTATAACATACATTACCTTGGAAATGCGCAATATTTACTTACATATTAAAGCAGGATAATTATCTATCTTTATGCTCTTCTTATGGACAATTTCATTACTGAATTTTGATTACGAATGTTTTATGTCAATCCTTATCAAGATATTAAAATTATACTACCTACATCAATAGAGGAACATCAAATCATCTTTAAATTATATAGCATACATACGATAACATCAGAAGAATAATTACTTTCATTAAATATGCTAACAACAATAAACAGGAATGGACTAGAATTAGCATGTGCCTAGATAAAGTCTTTGATTTAGAAAACAAGTCTTATTTAACTACAGCATTATAATTATACAGATTTCCAATTATTTCTATACCTCATTAGTCATTTTATTAAAATTCTTTCTCATATTTTAAGGTAGGATCTTTTATTTCTCAGTTAATAAAAATAAACCAGGACACAATCGATTTGGCTATTGAGCCTCTAGCTATATATATATATATATATATATATATATATATATATATATATATATATATATAATTATATATATATATATATATAATATAGTAAGATTGAAATTATCAGTAGATTTCTAAAATTTATTTATTTGCTGAAAATATACTGTTAATCATAGCTGACATTGATTCTTCACTAATAAATATAACAAAAAACATTACTTATATTGAAGTGATATTGGGTTTAAAGTTTAAACAGAATAAAATTACAGCTCTATATCAGCATCTTGAATGCTGACAATATCGAATTTGATATTGTCACATCGAGAATGATGAAAGGGCAGAACATCGAATGGGTAAACGGAAATCTGTGTAAGGGGAGATTTCCATTTATCTCAATGTATTGCAGTCTCAGAGTTGGTATATTTAAGTAGTGGTGATGTGGGGGGCACAGCCCCCATGTGGGGGGTACAGGGGGCTTGCCCCCCTGCCTACACCCTTTAGTATGTTTTGGGGGGTTATTTTTTTATCAACATTCGAAAATGTAATAGGTCAATCATTTAATTTCAACATTTAGTGATTCGACCTATTACATTTTCGAAATTTTGATATAAATAGACCCTAAAATTACACCTTATTAATTAACAAGTAGTTAAATTATTTTATGTAAATTAATAGGAACTTTAAGTGGTATACTAAAGAAATTAAATCTTTAGGGGTTAGCTTTACATGCAATTGTAAACAAATAGCACCAACAAATTAAAAAAAATACTTCAGGCAATTTTAAAATAATAATAAATAAGTAAGTTATTCTTTTCTATGGAAACTATGTTGATTTTGATTAGAATGGTTATTTTACTTGACAAACAATGCATTATACAGACAGCTTCTTTAGTTCCAACTAAAGATCACATTAAACAATTCAATGATGTTTGTTTGAAATTCTTCATGTAGCCAAAGACACCCAGAACAGCTTTGGGACATTATGTAAGAGAATGGAAAACGGTAGAATAGGATGTCCTGACCTAGAAACTAATGCTATAGTTTATGTTATAAAAACAGCAGCTCAAAACCATTTGGTTAAATATATATAATACAAAATATGTAAACCTTGAATAATAATATGAAGTGGTTGTTTAAAAAAATATTTATTTGAAAATACCAATAATTTATCCTCTATAATATACAACACATTAAAACACTTTGATATGTTATATATAAATACCTGGGCATAGAAACTATTTCAACTATTCCTTGTAGCATTTATATTAGAATGCAGAAACAGTCTGACTTTCAAAAAATGCTAAGCTTAAAAATAGAGATTTGATTTTTTTGGAATCAAATGTTAAGAGAGACTAAAGTGCTTAACACTGACTATTTAATGTGTAAATATGATTTCAATGTGGAAAACATGCTTAAATTAGAAAACAAACATTTCCTAATCTCTAAAGATGAATTAATGTCAGATATAATTAAAAAGAATATCCACCTATTCATGAATTTCTGAACAATCCCGAAAAAGATAAGCTAGACAGACAGTATTTATTCAAAATATAAAAATAATTAAGAACTATTAATTTTGTATCAAAGACTGTGATTATGCTTTCCAAGTTAGTGGCTCAACTTTAACTACAACATATAACAATGGTTTTAACATCCTGAAAAAAATTACATCTTTATTTTGTACAGAATTCTATTGGACATTCTAACATAGATTACTTACCACTCCACAAAGACAGTAAATCAAATAAAAAAGGGATGATACCAGTTGTTGGAGGTGTAAATCCTTAATGAAAGCAGATTGGTAGCACATGATTTATGCCTGCATACTTCTACTACCTTTTTGGGGAATCAATTGTTTCTGCAAGCATTGTGGTCTAATAATTTCATAATAATGAAACTCGGGTTGTATCCATTTCCTGGATGTGTAACCAAGTCTGAATTCTTACTTCATCTAAGTTTATTGATAAAGAAGTACAAAGAACTGGAAAAATGAAGTTATGCCTTCATTTACATAATTTATAAATACAGTCACTGTTGTGTGACATAAAACATATCTACTATTAGGATGAACACAAAAAAGAATCACAGAATATAATTCCTAGATAAAACTGAAATCATTAAAGAAAGATAATCTATGCCTTTTGACAAGTTTTCAGCTGTGTAATAAGGAATTTTAGTAATTTATATAGCAAGAATTGAAGTAGATACTTGTGTAAATAGTTAAATTCAATAAAAATAAAAAAAAAATAAGTGGCTCTAATTGTTGGGCACATTTGTGTTTATGTGTGTGTCTGTATATATATATATATATATATATATATATATATATATATATATATATATATGTGTGTGTGTGTGTGTGTGTGTGTGTGTGTGTTTGTATTTTGGATGTAAAATACTTCCTCCAACAATTATATGCTACAGTAATTTTAAACATTAGGCAGAGGAACTATTTTACATCAAAATTTTAAAAGAATGCAAATGGTAATTAAAAAACAAAAGCATTTAATAGATATCCCCTTATCTTGATATAATTATACCCTCAGGGCCTCAAAACACCCCTGAGTGGGCATTATTTTCCCAGTAACACCCACTATGTCATATACCACTGCTTGCTAATTAAGGCTTTAAGAGTAGAGGTAACTGTTCCCTGAAAGTGGTACAATTCATCAGCATGACAAAGAACATAGCTGACTAAATATAGTCAAGCAGTCACTGTTTCTTAGGAAGTGTAGCAAGCAGGTATGATGTTATCTACATCCCTTTACAGAAGCCTTTTTTGTCCTTAACTTTGAGGTATTTTTAAAATTATTTTTATTTAGATATTTACTGCAGTCATCAGTGCACCACCTCATCTTGCTGCAGATCAGATAAAGGAATTAACTTACATAAAATGCTGTAAAAAAGCTGAGGTTTTTTTTTTTTTTTTTAGTTTGGCACTGAATGTTTTAAATGTTGATATATTAACAAAACAGTGTAAGAAACGTGTCTGTGTGGAAGATTTTCAGTCCATATATCTCTAGTTAATCACTGTATATCAATCAGATCAGACAAAAGCAGTAGAAGTACTGAATTTAAACTCGTCTTAAGTAAAAAAAAAATAAAAAATATATAATTGTACAGAATTACTAAGTATTCAAAAGTAATCCAAGCAAGGCAGGCAGAATGTTTCCAGTCGAAAATTCTTTATTAAGTACACAGACAAGCGATCCAAGTAAAACAAAAACAGAGTAATAGTTTCCTCACAAGCTTTCGAAATAAATATATATATATTTTTTATCAGGCAAGGGAGTGGTTTATTGTGCTGTAAAACAAAGTGTTATTGGTACACATGTGAAATTCACATCCCTTCCCCCATCAGTGTGACATTTGAGCTGGTCCTGCCCTACTTAGTAGCTGTCATAATAATATAACCCTTATGTACTTCAAATAAAATTTATAATGATGTGGTACTTCTTATTTAACCAGATTATTAAGTAGATTATTAAGTCTGTGATTTTATCCAAGACAATATACTACATGGCTGGAAATATATCAACCTTAGTCCATTTGGCAATCAAAAAATATATATAACTATATACATATACACTTTGAATGTAAAAAATCATTTGTAAAAATCATATTCTATTTTCATAACCTATTGTTAACAAAGATAACTTTTGTCCTTCTAGATTTCTTCAGGTCTGTGTACAAGAACCCAAAAAACTTGTCTTGGGTCTTTCGGCATTTCCCGGTTAGGGGTCGCCACAGCGGAACTCCAGTCTGCTAATGATTGGCAGCTGATTTTTACGTACCGGCTTGCCAGGCCTGACGCACAATCTTCAATGAAGGTACACCCATTCATGCATGTCTCCACGCAGAAGACGCTGTAGCTGAGAATCGAACTGGACAGCATCTTACTGTGAGGCGACAATGCTACCGCAGCACCACCACCACAGTACAAGAACCCAAAAAAACTATCGATAAAAAATACATATAATTGTATAATTAGTTAGTATTGTTATTACACATCATTTTGAATAAAGTGGAAAAAAGAGAACCAGAAAAGGAAAAAAAAATAAGAAAAATGTATGATTATGGAAACAAAATCTACACTTAAATTACAACTGATTTAAAATGGTATTTAAAACAAACTGGTAGATTAAAATAAAATAAGCCATGTAAACAGTGTGGCAATTTTCTAAGTTCCAGTGCACTTTTAATTGAACAGTAGTAGTTTAGTCCAGGCTTCCTAAAAGAGTTCAGCTTTAATTGCCACATGAGTTCATGTTTCTCCAAAATATTCGGGATGTCTCCTTCAAGATTGCCCATGTCTATGTGATCCAGGATCTGGAACTTAAAACGTGTGTCTTTTATGAAGAGAAAGGTGTTTGGCTAGTGGATTATTTTTACATCCAGAGTGGATTTCTGACAGATGACATGAAGTCCTATGTTTGAGTTTATTTACAGTCTTGCCCACATAGAATGCATCACATTCATTGCACTGTGCCCTGTAAATTACTTTTGTAGTGTAACAGTCATTCCCTGCACTGGTCTTAATGATTTTCTTTAAATCATCTTGCTGTATAAATGTACATAATGTACAATTAGTTTCACATCTTTTAGTGTTTCTCTCATATGGTCTAGGTTTAAATTCAACAAAACTTCTAATGTTCCTGGCCTTCCTATAAACAAAGGATGGGGCTTCACCTAAGATGTTTATCAGAAAAAGGTTTCCTGTGACAATGTCCCAGTTTTTGATGTCGGGATGCAGCTATTTTTGCATTTGTTATTCTCTGTAGAATTTCTTAACATTCTCCTACTGGGGATGTTAAGTGAAGGTGCTTCAGTCCTTTTCAGTTCTATAATGGGTTCCAGGATGTTTTCATAGCCTCTCACTAGAAAATCATTCTCTTAAGTTGTTCAGCTTTCTCAGAAATGGTTCCATCTCTGTGGTAATTCAAGCTAATCTATAGCCTTGGGATTTCACTACATTATACTTGGTTTTTGTAGGATGCAGACTTTTACTGTGGAGTAATAAGTTAACCCTCACTGGTTTTCTGACTAGATCAGTGGTGATTCTGTTATTGCTGGTGTCCTTGGAAATCTGCATATCTAAGAAAGTGGTTGAAGTATAGCTATGGGAAGAGGTAAACTTCAGGAAGGGGGCCTTCACTCAACCTCCCCAGTAGGAGAATGTTAAGAAATTCCCTAGAAAATAACAAATGCAAAAATAGCTGCATCCTGACATACACTTTGGATTATCACAGTATCAAAAATGTTATTGAAGAAAACTGGGACATTGTCACAGGAAACCCTTTTCTGATTAACATCTTAGATGAAGCCCCATCCTTTGTTTATAGGAAGGCCAGGAACATTAGAAGTTTTGTTGAATTTAAACCTAGACCATATGAGAGGAACACTAAAAGATGTGAAACTAATTGTACATTTTGTAAATTTATACAGCAAGGTGATAGTTTTTATTGCCCTTATTTAAAGAAAATCATTAAGACCAGTGCAGGGGGTGACTGTAACACTACACAAGTAATTTGCAAGGCATAGTGCAATGAATGTGAAGCATTCTATGTGGGCAAGACTGTAAATAAACTTAAGCTTAGGATTTCATGTGATCTGTCAGAAATCTGCTCTGAATGTAAAAATAATGCACTAGCCAAACACCTTTCTCTTCATAAAAGACACACAGGTTTCAAGTTCCAGATCCTGGATCACATAGACATGGGTGATCTTGAAGGAGACATCCTGAATATTCTAGAGAAACATGAACTCATGTGGCAATTAAAGCTGAACTCTTTTAGGAAGCCTGGACTAAACTATTACTGTTCAATTAAAAGTGCACTGGAACTTACAAAATTGTCACACTGTTTACATGATTAATTTTAATTTATTTTATTCTACCAATTGGTTTTAAATACCATTTTAAATCAGTTGTAATTTAAGTGTATATTTTGTTTCCCTCATCATGCATTTTTTCTTATATATTTTTCTTTTTCTGGTTCTCTTTTTTTCCACTTTTGTTCAAAATGATGCGTAATAACAATACTAACTAATTATACAATTATATATATTGTTATTGATAGTTTTTAGGGTTCTTGTACACATACCTGAAAAAGTCTAGAAGGACAAAAGCAATCTTTGTTAACAATAGGTTATGAAAATAAAATATGATTTTTACAATTGATTTTTACATGCAAAGTGTATATGTAAATATTTATATATATATTTTGATTGCCAAATAGACTAAAAGGTTGATATATTTCCAACCATGTAGTAAATTGTCTTGGATAAAATCACAGACTTAATAAACTACTTAATAATCTGGTTAAATAAGAGCTACCACGTCATTATAAATTTTATTTAAAGTACATAAGGGTTATATTATTATGACAAGTTCGAATGTCACACTGATGGGGGAAGGGATTTGAATTTAACATGTGTACCAATAATACTTTGTTTTACAGCACAATAATCCACTCCCTTGTCTGATAAAACTTATATATATATATATATATATATATATATATATATATATATTTAGAAAGCTTGTGAGGAAACTATTACTCTATTTTTGTTTTACTTGAATCGCTTGTCTGTGTACTTAATAAAGGATTTTCAACTGGAAACAGACTGCCTGCCTTGCTTGGATTACTTTCGAATACTTAGTAATTTTGTACAATTATATATTTTTTATTATTTTTTTACTTAAGATGAGTTTAAGTTCGCTACTTCTGCTACTTTTGTCTGATCTGAATATTATACAGTGATTAACTAGAGATATATGGACTGAAAATCTTCCACACAGAGAAATTTCTTACACTGTTTTATTTTTGGACCCACTACACTTGTTTAGTGGGTTGTTTTGAGACTTCGGGGATATCACAGAGATTACTTGTTTTGAATGTTGATATATTCATTCATTCACTGATACCTACTTTCTGAATGCTAATTTTCATTCAGCTTGATTTTCTGGAGGCAAACTTATCTTCATACTTTTAATTAAAAAAAATATTTTTTTACAAAGTGCATTTTACCCAGTACTTGCTAACTCTGATACCTTCTTCCAAAAATATAACCCATTTATTCTGTTAGCCAGGAATTTCATACAGTATCAGGACAAGATATGTCTGGTGGTAGCCATCATTCCGGTAGCCTTATTTTTATGTCCTTGCCTGCATTCTGGCAATTAAGGTATTTATAGTGAGCTTACCCCTGAATTGGGGCACAAGGAAATGAGATCTACATCTACATGGGGGCTCAATGCCTTTCCCATGTGAATATGTGTATCTATACACCTGCATTGAGCACTACTCCAAGTTGTGGCTTTTACAGCCCTGAATGCTCTCCCAGGCCATGCATTTGCATAGCTGTCATTCTTTCAAGACAGTGTGGCAGTATGCAACTGGATCTACCCCACTCTACCCCCCAAGGGACAGATATGCCCATTCTCCCCTCCCACCTTGATCAGACCCCAAAAACCACTGAATGAAATCAGGTCAATTGGGCTGTAGTCATAGATTTATCCCTCTATGCCACCACAGCACCCCTGTACTCTGGCATTTCCCTGACTGTAATCAAGGGAGTACAGGAACTCAAATCTGTTTGCCTGGACTTGCATAGCACCTACCACTTTCTGATCTTCTCAACATCAGAACAATGAGGGAATTTAATCTGAATTACTGGAATTGCATGTTTTTTTTTTTTGTTAAGGCACAACATAGCTCTTTGTAACTCTTGGACATATTTATTAATCTGTTTTTTAAATGGTTAAGTCACATGGCTCTTCTCAGACCATTTTCAGTCAAAAGAACAAAGGTAAATGTGGCTGACAGAATTTAAAGTAAGCAATCAGTAAGTATGTCTTTTCACGAGTTCTGAGGAAACCATAGTACACACAGAAAGGCCATATAAAAAGAGGGCATAATAAAGGCAGTAGTCAAAATTGAGGCTTGAACCTTGGACCCAGGAGCTATGAGGCAAAAACTTTAACCAGGCAGCTGTAGTGTTTGCTTTACCACTTGGGACACACACACACACACACACACACACACACACACACACACACACACACACACACACACACACACACACACACACACACACCATCATGCATTATATGATTAGCTTGCTCTACAATTTTTTCTTCATATTTGCATTAAACATACATAAGGAGATAAGTAGGTATGAAAACATTAGATGCTTCTGTTGTATTTTATTAAACACAGACTAAATAATCACTTATTTCACTGAAAATATTAAAATGCAGAGGCAGGATGGGACTGAAGCAGAGTATCCTCTCCTCCCTGCAGTTGTGGCATGCTGCTGTTGACACTGAAACAAACAATTGTCATAATGACACTGTCACAGAAAAACAAAAGTGCCCAGAATAATATTACTAAGTGGGGCTGACATCTCAGGATATCATGGTATTTTAACTAAGACCGTCTTGAAGACCTTTTGTTTGCTACTATGGAGAACCATACTCACATTTCAGTGCAATCTGTAGGATGGCAAACTTCTATGTGTTTATGCATTTATACAAATCATTCTATTTCTATGTGCATTTCTTTTTCAAAACAAATTCTGTTTTGGTAACATGGAAACCATATAACCAAGTAGGTAGGTAAGTAGGCACCCTGTGGTTTATTACTAAGACAAAGTATGCTCAGAAATCAGGGACAGGTACAACATAAACATTTAGTCAGTGTTTACACTGATAGCTCAGTAGATTTAAATTTTGTCAAGTTGACAGCCATTATGATACTGTGTTAGTCATAGAATGTAGAAATAACTGGGTTTCACACAGAAAGATAAAGATAATTACAAAGTGAAAGACCATTGTAAATCCCCTTATTTCTCGTTCAGTTCTCAAAAGTGTTAAACTATGATCGGTTCTACGTTACCTTCTTGTTCAACTCTCATGTGTTTAGATATGGTCAAATCTTGCATTTTATATTTATCTATACTGAAGAGTCAGTTCTGGGACTTTACATGTGAATTATAAGACCATGAGAGTGCTGAAATGTGATGCAATTAATTCTAAGTAATGTATACAGAATGATGTTTAATGCTGCAGAAATTAAACACAAGGATAGGCAACCTTAGCGTCTTCTTTATTGTACCAAAATGTACATTTCTTCCATTTTAGTTTATACTGCAAAGTGCACTACTTACTGTTTTTTGTAGGATCCCGTGTGGCAGCACTGGCTTTCTTCACATCATCTTCTAACTTGCTGTAGTTATTCTTCAGCCCAAGTAGATCCTGATTAAGGTCTTTGATTTTTGCTAGCACACCATTTGCAGTGTCATTTGCCTGTCTCGCCTTTTCTTTGACCTCTTGCAGTTTGACAGCTGTATCTAGCAAACGTAATCACATGATGTCTAAAATTACATATCAGATCTATATATCTAAGGTTAATAAGATGCTTTAAAATACATTTCAAACAAATTTAAATAGATGTTCTTGTTAAGCAGTGACCTAAACCAGACAGAAATAAAACTGACATATATCTACAGGCACTTAATCTTCAAAATTTTAATCTGATAAATCATGTCAATAAAAATGATAATGAAGAGAATGAGATATAATTTGCAAACTAGCATAATGAAGAAATGAATCAAATGAAGTAAGGTAATGTGAAATTAAGGAGAATTAACATTTGTGACAAAAGTAAATGTTAGCAACCAGTGCACGTTAAAGAGAAATGCTTGCACTGTACTTTAATTTTCAAATCTGTTTTCTAAAAAATTTCCACCTTTATTTTGAGATACCCTTTAGTGTTTTCTTGCTGGTTTAGCACATTGTAACACATTCTTTATCTACATTCTCAGCTAAGGTGTCTTCTGTGTGAAGTCTGCATGTCCTCCCTGTGTTTGCAGGGGTTTCTGCTGGGTGGTCCTGTTTCCTCCCACATTCCAGACATTCAGTAGGTAGACTGGACACTAAAAATTAGCCATAGGTGTGAGTGTGCAAGCAAATATGTGGTGTAGAAGAACCATTGCGGTAGGTCTAGCCATGCAACAGTGTAAACCTTGGCTCTAGATGACTGTCATTCTTGAAATGACATCCTGATGCCATGCGTAAAAAAAAATGGGAAAAGGGGTTGTGGATGGATGGATGGATGGATGGATGGATGGATGGATGGATGGAAGGAAGGATGGATATAACCTGACTAAAAACTAAGATTTACTTACAATTACATTTTTTTTTTTTTAAAAATATCTTCAAATGTGAAATGAGATGTGCAAGAATTTAAATTAACTTTGAAAGCTGACAAATTTATCATGGATTCTAGTTACATATTTCATTAAAGAATCTATTGAGAATACCAGGTTGGCTGAATGTTTTTGCTTGAGCTAAACATTTTAAGCATTTTCTTTTCACTTCAGTAGTGAAAAGGCAGATTGTCCAGAAATGTACACTGTCTAAGTTTGTGGGAGTTACACATATGTAAATGGGGTGGGGGCAAAAATCTCAAAGTTGACTTAGAATTTGTAAAACCCTAGCTTTTCCCTGCTGAACAGAAAAAAGCTAAATGGCCTCACACTGAGTAAAAAGAGCATTTGCTTATGATGCTGGTGATCCAGGCTTAATTACCTGGGATCCCCAAGGGCAGGCTACAGGAAGAAGGTACAAATGAAGTTCGCCAACAAACTAAGTTGTCCTGGGACATCTTCATGGGGGGTTAGGTTGATATTAGGGGGAGTCAAGTGGGTTGGGGAGGTGAAAGGGTTAAGTGGAAACAGGGATGGTTGAGAGGAACTGAGATATTAATGGGGAGGGACTTGAGAGGTTTAGTCTAGTGTAGTTGGGTTAGGCAATCACATTTTGGCATGAACTTGCTACAGTGCAAGCTTATGTCCAAGATGACCTGTTGGTAGTAAGGGATCAGGTAGGCCTTGGTTTAATAATTATGTACAAGGAAGAGCTGGGTAATTTATTTATGTTTCTGTTTACTGATGGGTTAAGAATAAAACTTGCTACAGGTGCAGGTTTATGCCCAAGACGACCTTGGGTGCTGTTGCTGTGGTCGGGTGGGCCTTGGCATGGCAGAGGTAGGTAAGGTTGGGTGGTCACGGTTTGGGGAATGTGCTGGTGTTTTTTTTCCCCTGTGGGTTGTTGGATTGTTCAGGGTTCTGGTGGTCCAGTTTTGAGGATTTATGGTTGGGAACTGTGGAGGTGGCTTTTCAGTCTGGGGATCCGAGGGTGAGGCTTTCTTGTTTGCGTTTGTTACATGCGGTCAGCGGCACTGTTGTAGTTTGGCTGAGAGCTTGCATGTGAGTTTGAGGAGTTTGGCTGTGTTGCTGGGTTGTGGAGATTTGTGAATGTGTGTGAATTGTCATTGTAAGGGTTGGTATTGTGAGGTGGTTATCGGATGGCTGTTGGGGACATTGCTGGATTGTCTCTTGTGTCTTCTGGTGGCAGGCCGGTGTTTGATAGACTCATTGATGATGGTCTGTGGTGTTTTGCGGGAGCTGGAGCAGTGTTGCTCTTTGCACATATTCATCTGCTGTTGTCTGGAAGATGCATTGTTATCTGAATGGTGTTTTCTCTCAATGGTACAGATTTTTGCAGGGTACCAGCTTTGGGCGGATATTTTGGTCTGCTCATTGTTTCTGTTTAAGCTGAGTGTCATGCAGGTCTCCGCTGATGGTGAGCCACTGGCTCAGTTGGACTAGCCAGGTCAACGAATGTAAAAAAAAAAAAAAAAAAAAAAAAAAAAGGCTGTGTGCTAGTGGTGGTGCGGGCAGGGCAGGGCAGAGGCAAATCTTGGTGCATTGGCAGCATTCTAGGTTTATGGGAACGGAGTTTCCAATGAGTTGCTGTTTGTTGTTTTGTCCCCTCCCGTGTTTGTTGATGGAGGCCTGGTTTTGGTTTCAGGTCTCAGGCTTGTCAGCCAAAATGTTGGGGATGATATTGAGCTACCTGAGAGTTTAGAGGACCAGTCACCAAAATCAGGTGAAGTCTCCATAATGACCTACACTGAGCAGCTTAGAATGCTGACTGAAGAGGAGAAACAGGGGGCATGGTCATTAAATAGCATTATACAATGACCCCCCATTAATATTCCAAAACGTGCATGCTGATTGGTCAGTGTGCATGTTGTAAATCAGAGTTATAGTAAGGGAAAAAGGTCCGGTCGCCTGGACTTTTTCCATTAGTATAACTCTTTTTTTTACAGCAACAGAGAACGCAAGATCTCCATTGCTTTTTACACACTGTCTCGCTATGTTAAACGAGTTTAACATGGCGAGACAGCTTTAAAAAAAGTAACGGAGATCTTCCTATCTCCATTGCTTTCTTTAAAGGTGTCTTGCTATGTTAAATGGGTTTAACATAACGAGACACCTTTAAAAAAAGTAACGGAGATTCTCCGTTGCTTTTTTTAAAGCTGTCTCACTATGTTAAACTCCTTTAACAGAGCGAGACAGTTTGTAAAAAGCAACGGAGATCTTGCTTTCTCCATTGCTTCCGCCCACAGCTCTGATGTACCGCATAAGCATACGCATGCGCAGTACATCAGAACTGCCACAGAATATCAGTCAGCTGTGGAAGGGCAGCAAGGAGGCATTATACAATGCCATTATTTAAGAAAAGTAATTATTTTTTTTCTTAAATAATGTCATTGTATAATAGCAATAACCCACTTCTGGGTGTGGGTAATGCTGGATTTACCCATGGTTGTCTTTATTTGGCTACTCAGGCTTCACCCTCGTGACCAAACCACACCAACCATGGGTAAATCCAGCATTACCCACACCCAGGCGTGGGATATTGCTATACTACTTCCTTGCACTTAGTGGATATGTAAGAAGCAACTTGGAAGGCTGTGGTTAACTCCAATACAAAGATTTCAGTTTCACATGAGGAGAAGGGAATGAGCTTGACAGACACGTTCTTTATTATACAAGTCATGGGCACTTGATTGGGGAGATGTGGAACGATTGGAGTTCATGAATTAGTTCAGTTATAGTGTTTATGTACAATGTGCACAGTAAAAGTGCATTTGGAGTTTTATATGAATAATTGTTTTGTTTTTTTTCATGGTGAGGTGCATACTGCATTTGCTGGGCTCGGAAAGTTACACTATAGCTGGGGTGGCCTACAGTTCATGAAAGCTCACAGACAAGTGTAAGGGCTTGAGTGAGTGGGTTCCTTGGTAAGGTCAGTCTATTGTGCCCATTCTGTTAGGATTTTTCCTCAGCTGCAGTGGGTTTTCGCGGGCTTTGAGTCAGGTTGTTGATGGGTGTCTCTGGGCATGCATGGTGGATCATGGTCAGAAGTGAGGCCATCATATCGCTCACATATTATATTTCATGAGGGCAATAATGAATTCTCTGGGACAATAGTTATTTCATGTAGTTTTATGTTTGGTTACATGTATTGATGAGACATGAATGGCAAACTTTTAAGTTTATACTTCAACTGGTGCAGGGACACACATTAACGGGGTGCTTTCTTTGATCGAAGATTAAACATTATGTCAGGCAATTGAGCTGCAGACTACGGGCCCTTCAAACAATTACTGAGGAAGCATAAGTGTGTATTCCAGCCATGTTAAGGGCATAAAGATAACTTTTAGTGTTTCTCTGGTGGGGGGCTTTGCTTTGTTTGTGTATTTCAGCATTTAATTGTGTTTTCTGGGTTGTGTTTCATTACGGATGGTGTAGAAGTTCATGGTTGCCTCATAGCAAAGGTTTGTGATTTTATTTCCCAAGCCATATTGGCTGATTTAATTTTCACACTTGACAATGTAAATCTTCATATCTGCACTAGTATGCAAGTCATGTGGGTGCAAATGCATCAGTTTATGTGAGAAGGGGAGGAGAAAGAGGAAAGGAAGAAAAAAAAAGGAAAAGGGGGAAAAAAAAGTCGAAGCTGTGAGGGGGAGTGTCAGGTAGGTGAGAAGACTGACCTGCTGGGGTACAGATATTTGGGTGTCTGCTTAGATGCTCTGATGCAGGTTGATGCATATGTTCTAGCGATGACTTTTCCTGAGGCACCCCATCAGAGGCCAAGTGGCATGGAGATGCAGACTTCATACCATTCTGAATATCTATGCTAATACAAACCCATTCTATCAAACTGTTAAGTTTGTTAGAGGAATGTTTAAAATAATATTTAATTTTTTTTTTTTAGCTGCTAGTAAGCTATTAATAGGTTTGCTGTTGTTTGTCCATTTGTTTTACATTATGTTGGTTAGTGTCCCTCATTTGGAGATGGAAGTTTAAGAGCTAGGCAGATGGTTTTACAATATAGGTTAGCTTGAACTATACAGTGCACTGCTTGATGGGGTATAGAGTCGTTAAATTACCCTGATTGTGGATATTGATAGGTCTTTTCGTATGTGGGGTTTAGTGTAACATACTCTATTGGTAGTTAAATTATATTGGGTATTTGATAGGCTCATGGAAGCATGGCTTCAGTTATGGCTGTTTCTTCATAAAAGGGGGTGGTGGTGGAAAATTTCTTCCTGGGTTGGCAGGATAGGTTGGCTTTGAAGTTGTCTTGGAATGTGCATTGTGTAGTAGTTGATTTACATGCCTTTTCTTTCTTGCAGATGGGGGTTTTGAAACACTGCCACTATAATTTGGAAGAGGTGTGTATAAGATGAAGCTTTGTCTTTACATCTTAGAGGATTTATTTTTGTCCTTTTCTTTGTAGATGGCGGTGTGATGAGTACCAGTTGTGGCACTGCACAGTGAGTTCACAGATGATTAAAGCAGTGGTGAGCGAGGAAGCTACACATGGGGAGCACAAGTGGGCAACAGTTACTGATGGAAGTGGTGGACATCAGTCGGTGACCTGCAGGAAGTGGGTCAGAGGTGGAAGTGCAGGTAACAGATGCGGGGAGCGCGAGGTAAGTAACAGTTCCTGGCCTGATGGACGTTGTTAGACGTAACTGATAATTTTGTTTTAGGGGTCTAAGGGTCCTTGCAGGTGGGGTGGATAGGCAGCTATCAGGAAGTTACCAGGTTAATCATGTTAGGGCTTTTAAGTTGTTTATTTGGCAATGTTTCAGTTTGCATAATGTCTATTTGATAGATACAGATCCTGCGGGGGGAGGCTGGGTTGAGGTGTGGTAACAGCATGGTAACAAGTTTACTTTATTCTTTACTTGGTTGTATTGCAGAGGTTATTTCGAAAAGGTGTTCTGTCAAGGAGCAGACCAGAGTATAGTGTTTCAGACCAAATATTAGCAGAAAAATGGAGGGATCAGAATTGTATGGGCTTGCCAGTAATTACCTCTGCTATATGGGTATTTTGGAATGCTCCTTCTATAATTTGGAATATGTGGGTATAAGGTGGAGCCTTCTGTTTACATATTACAGGATTTACTTTGTTCTTTTCTTTGTAGATGGTGGTATGCTGAGTACCAGTGGTGGTGATAAGCAGTGAATTTACAGATGATGGAAGCAGCGGCGAGCAAGCAGGTTGCACATGGGGAGCATGAGTGGTCAACAGTTACTTATGGAAATTGGTGAGGTGCTTAAGGCTTCATGTGGTGGCTTGAAAAGGAGATTTGAAAGATGGAAAAGTGCAGAGTTGCAGCACCTGGCTATCAGAGGGATCTCAACTCGACAGGCGAGAGAGGAGGCTGCAGCAAATGGATTAAGAATGGTTTGGTAATTAGTGAATTGGGGGAGTTTATGGCTGGGCAGGTGGAGTACTTTTATTTTTGCTGAGCATAGGTGAGTTTTCAGGAACTAGGTCAAGGGGTGCTAGTTTTCTGCCATCAAAGGTAGGACATTAAGGTTTCGGAGTTAGACTTTTCCCTATGGTAATGGAGTTGTTACACATTCAGAACTGGGTAGTTGGTGGGCTAAGGTGATATGCTCCAGTTGATAGGGTCCTAGGTGTGAGCCTTGCTACTAGTTGTTTGACTGGGTGCCGATTTGAGTTCATAGGGTTATAGTTTGTGGTTTTGTTGTGGTTATAGGCTGTCAATCCGTTCGGGTTGAGCCATGATTTCAGCTTTGAAGGCAGCGGGCTAAAAGGGTATGTGTTCTCTTAGTGTGGATGCTCCGGTGGCGGGTCATGGTAATCCTACTTTATTTAGCTTCATTAGGGTGTGTTTCAGTGAAGGCATAGCAAAGGGGTCTATGACAGGATTCTAAGGTGCTTTACAGATGATGGGCACACCAAATGATGTTTGGCTGGACTCTTCCCTCTATGGAAAGTAGTGGGTTTGAACAATTTTGGGGAGAAGAGAGAGGGAACAGCCTGGTCAGGCTAGTTGTCAGAGAAGAGGGATATGCTTGCCCTTTTCTGTTCCCCTTCTGGTGTCTGGATGTTCATTTCAAGGATCTGGGGAAAGGAAATGAGTAGTTGGAGGAAGCTTGCTGAATAGATAACAAGCTGAGGTAAGGATGGTGCTTATTGGTGGAAGGTAATTCAATGGATGGTGTATGAAGTGAGTTGGGACGCTGCTTCATAATTAAAGCATGTGAGCAGAGGTATGGGCCCTGCTTGTTGGGCAGGGTGAGTAGGTATGCTGCCCTGATTAACATTACAAGGATGTTATGCTATATTTAGAATCAATGATATCATGAATAGTTGTAATTAATGAACTGGTGATCAAAGCCATGTTATGGAAATTTAATAAAGGTCGTCAAATGTCATTTGGTGTGATGTGTGTTATTGAAGGAGACCGGGACAAATGAAGTTTGGCAAAAAACTAAGTTGTCCCAGGACATCTTCATGTGGGGGGGTTAGGTTGATATTAGGGGTTGTTAAGTGGGTTGGGGAGGTGAAAGTGTTAAGTGAAGGCAGGGATGGTTGAGAGAAAATTAGTTAATGATGGGGAGGGGCTTGAGAGGTTTAGTCTAGGGTAGTTGGTTTAGGCAATCACATTTTGGCATGAAATTGTTACCCACCCTCCCTCTTTTCATTGGTGGGTTGGGGGGGTTATTTATCGTGGGGATAGGTGAAGAGGAATAGGCTTGCCCTCTTCTGTCCCCCCTCTAGTTTTTGGATGTTCATTTCAAGGATCTGGGGAAAGGAAATGAGTAGTTGGAGGAAGCTTGTTGAATAGATAGCAAGCTAAGGTAAGGATGGTGCTTATTGGTGGAAGGTAATTCAATGGATGGTGTATGAAGTGAGTTGGGATTCTGCTTCATAATTAAAGCAAGCGAGCAGAGGTATGGATGCTGCTTACAGGGGCAGGGTGAGTAGGTACACTGCCCTGATTAACATTACAAGGATGTTATGCTGTATTTAGAATCAATGATATCATGAATAGTTGTAATTAATGAACTGGTGATCAAAGCTATGTTATGGAAATTTAATAAAGGTCGTCAAATGTCATTTGGTGTGATGTGTGTTATTGAAGGGGACCAGGACAAATGTCTGACAGACAAAGTACATCTTTTGCAGGTTGAGGGAAGTTGAGGGTTTGCTTAGTGACAGCTGATCCTCAGAATGATTCTGTAACATAACTTTTAGTTATGTACTTACCATAACTTTAGATGTTTGGGATCCATCTCGCCTACATTCTGTACTGATGGGCTCGGAGCCGATCCCTCGGCTCCGACTCGGCCTGCTATGCTATAGAGCGAAGCCTCTTATTGGCTGAGCTATTCTCTATCCCAGGATGCACCACCACTAATCCCCCAGATCTTGTTTGTCCGCATTCATGCACACATGCATAACTTGTTTCTATAACATTGCCAGATGTTTCAAGATGAAACAATAGGATTCGGACCGTCCGATCTCTTCTGATCTCCAAGGAAGGGGAAAGGAGGGTGGGTTATTGGGAATGTAGGCGAGATGGATCCCAAACATCTAAAGTTATGGTAAGTACATAACTAAAAGATGTTATGTGATCCTATCTTGCCTACATTCTGTACTGATGGGACAGCGTCCCTAGCACCTAAATCCTGGGTGGCTCACTGGAAAACACTCCTGAGCACTGTGGAACCAAATGAAGCTCGCCCCCGAGATGCCACATCCAATTTGTAGTGGGAAATGAAGGTGTGCGGGGAAGACCATGTAGCCGCAGCACAAATGTCACTAATGGCAAGCTTAGAATGGAATGCTATTGAAGTAGCCATAGCTCTTGTAGAGTGAGCTTTGACAGAGGTCGTAAGCTCTTTATTAGAAGAGGAATAAGCTTGACTAATACAGTCCCTGATCCATTTGGCAATAGTGACCTTTGTGACGGCTTTGCCCAATTTATTATCTGAAAAGGACACAAACAATTGATCTGTTTCCCTTGTTTGTTTGGTCCTATCTAAATAAAAACGCAATTGCCTGTGGACATCTAATGTGTGGAATATTTATTCCGCTTTGTTTGAGTACTTTGGAAAGAAAACTGGAAGTTCTAATGACTGTTGTAGACAAAAACTAGAACAAACTTTAGGGACAAATGATGGATTTGGCCTGAGAGATACTCTATCTTTGTGAAAAATCAGGTACGGAGGTTTTACAGACAAGGCTTGAAGCTCTGAAACCCTTCTGGCAGAAGTAATCGCGACCAGAAAGGCAGTTTTCCACGACAGAAATTTCAAATCACATGTTGCTGCCGGTTCGAAGGGGGAGGAAGTTAAGGCACGTAATACCACATCGAGATCCCATGGAGGAGCAGGATGAGAAATCGGAGGTCGTAAAAGTGCAGCACCTTTCATGAAGGTCTTACACAATCTGTTGCTCATTAAAAGTGGGTTTATAGATTCATGAAAATTGGAAATAGCTGCCAATTGAACCTTGATGGTAGAGACTGAAGAACCTTGATTGAATAGGGAAGTTAGAAATTTCAGGACTTCCGATACAGGAATAGTGATGGGATCCAGACCCCGGAGTTGAGCCCAAATAGCAAATCTCTTCCATTTGCTAGAATACAATTTCTTAGTGGCAGACTTGTGGGCCGAAGATAAGATATGTACAACTTCCGGGTCTAAGGTATGATTCCTGACTATAGTTGGAAGAGGAGGAGCCAAGCTGTTAATTTCAAGGTGTGGAGGGACTGGTGGAGTAGTCCCGACTGATGAACTAATAGGTCTGGGATCTGATCCAGGAACCATGGACCGTCCAGTGCATATTTCCGAAGATAGGGGAACCATACCTGACGAGGCCAGTAAGGAGCAACTAAGATCATTTTGCTCCCCAAGTGAGACACCTTTTGGATCACTCTGGGAAGGAGGGGAACTGGGGGAAAAGCGTATAGCAAGCCGGTGGGCCAAGGATGGGCTAGTGCGTCCATAGGGCTCTCCCCCGGAGCCGGAGTGAGGGAGAAGAACTTTTTGCACTTCGCATTCAGCGGGGTTGCGAAGAGGTCGCAACAAGGAATTCCCCATTTGCTGAAAATCTGAGTTGCAACCGTATTGTTCAGAGACCACTCGTGTGGAGAGAGGATAGTTCTGCTCAGTCTGTCGGCTATCACATTGGACTTGCCATGGATATGAGTCGCCACTAGAAATCGTATGGTCGACACTGCCCATTCCCAAACTCTCATGGCCTCTCTGCAAAGGAGGTAGGATCTGGTCCCTCCCTGCTTGTTCAGGTACCAGACTACTGACATGTTGTCGGAGTAAACGGCAATTATGCCCTGAGGGAGGTAATCGTGAAGGGCTTGTAGGGACAGAAACACCGCCCTCATTTCTAAAATGTTGATATGAAGGAGGCTCTCTTCCGAATGCCATTTGCCTTGGACTGACCTGCCCAGGGAATGCCCCCCCCACCCCATCTGGGAGGCGTCCGTAGTCAAAGTGGCCACAGGAGGAGGCGGAACAAAGGGTCATTCCTTATCCAGATTGGAGGGCACCAGCCACCAGCGAAGGTCCCGTTTGCAGGTTTCCGTGATCCATATGAGGTGACTGAGAGGGAGATCCTGAAAGGATCACTGTGTTGAAAGAAGCCACTGGAGAATTCTCATGTGCAACCTTGCTAGGGGAACTAGAAGAACCGTGGCGGACATAGATCCCAATAGCTGCAGGACCATTCTGGCTGGGGCTTTGGATCTGGGAAGTAAGGCTCGAACTTGAGCCTGTATGGTTTGTATCCTCTCTGTAGGAAGATAGACCTGCATTCGGTTTGAGTCTATCTCTACTCCGATGAATCTTATGCGTTGAGATGGCAGCAACACAGACTTTGGCCAATTGAAGGTGATTCCAAGGGAAGTGCCCAGTGATATTGTGGCTTGTAGGCTCTGCAATAGTAGATGCTTGGAGGTGGCAGTTAGGAGCCAGTCGTCTAGATACGGAAACACCTGGAATCCTAGACTTCCCAGGTGAGCAGTCACGACCGCCAAACATTTGGTGAACACCCTGGGGGCTATGGTGAGATCAAAGGGCAGTGCGCGGAACTGAAAATGACTGTCTCCTAGGCTGAAGCGCAGATGTCTCCTGGACGCTTGATGTACCATGATATGGTAATAAGCGTCCTTGAGATCTATGGAGCACATCCAAACACCTTTCTCCAGCAGTGGGAGAATGGATTGTAGGGTGACCATTCGGAACTTGGACTTTTTGACTGAATGATTTAGAATGCTGAGATCCAAAATGGGCCTCAAGTCCCCGGTCTTTTTTGGCACCAAAAAGAATCTTGAGTAAGTCCCTAATCCGATCTGGTCTGTGGGGACCGGTTGGATGACTCCTTTTTGAAGCAGCTTTGAGACTTCTAAGGCTGCAATTTCCCGCTGACTGGGTGGCGGGTCCGGGATTTTCTTGGACGGAGGTGGGGAGTGAGAAAAAGGA
Organism: Protopterus annectens; assembly: GCF_019279795.1. Classification (NCBI taxonomy): domain Eukaryota; kingdom Metazoa; phylum Chordata; order Ceratodontiformes; family Protopteridae; genus Protopterus; species Protopterus annectens. The sequence continues at coordinate 949,294,519 of NC_056725.1, read as the reverse complement.
ATGGCGTAACCTCCGGCGATAATTCGAAGCACCCATCGGTCCTGAGTGATACCTTCCCAGGCTTTTAGGTGTCTCGAAAAATGACTCCCAACTGGCTCCGGAGCTGCACAGTCGGGCAGTCCCTAAGGGATTGTGAAAGGCTGAAGAGCCACGAAAGGACTCGCGGTCTCCAGTGTTGCGGGGGCCTCTGCCGCCTCTGGGACGGCGTCTTCCAGAAGAATTTCCCCCTCCTCTGCCTCTAGAAGGGGGATCGTCCTGCTGTGAGGGATAAGACTTCTGAGATCTACGGAACCACATTTTCCCTCCTCTTTTAGCCTTGGGGTAAGGCCAAAAGGGAGTGAAAAATCGTGCCCCTACGGCAGTCAAAGTCTTACCTTCTTTCTCGCAGTGGGTCAATGTGTCCTTTACTTTGGGTCCAAACAAAGAGGACCCATCAAAGGGAGCATCGGCAAAGGAAGACTTGAAGGCTTCCGCAAAATGACACAGGCGGAGCCAGGCTTGCCTCCGTAGAGCAATACCTGTACCCGCCGCTCTACTCACCCCCTCGGCCGCATAAGAAATGAGCCTCATGGACGAGTTTGATATGGATGACAGCATAGCCAACTGAGAGCCAACCGTCTGGGCCAGCTGCTCAGGTAGGTTACCCAAGAGGGTATCTGAAAGCTCCTTGATCAGATCCCTCTGAAAACTGGTGAAGTGCATTAAATAGTTCAGGGATCTTAAGGTAAAGGCCGCTGAACTGAGGGTGCGCACTGCATCGATCCATGCTCCTAGACTCCTTATTAGGAGGATGGACGGACGTCAAAGCCTCTGCTACATCTTGTTGGGTAGCAGATGCCACCACCAAGGCATCTACAGCCACACCTTTTGTCAAAAATTCCTTTTCTGGGGGTGCTGACAGGAACTTATTTGGGCGAGCAGGCACCGGTTCCACAGAGTCTGGGTGTTCCCATGCCCTTCGACAGATCAAATCTAGGAGCTCGTCGAAGGGCGGAGACACCCAGGAGGCGGAGGGCTGAGCCCCGAAGGCCTTAAGGAACACCAACTCGTCAGCAGAAGGGGGTTTGGAATGCCAGCCGCCTCGTTGTTTGAGGGCTTCCAGGATGTCTGCAAAGGAGACATCATCTGAGGACGACTTAGGGGACCCCTCTGCATCATCAAGATCAGTGTCTGACATGAGAGACTCATCGGGAGAGTCAACGTGCTTCCTCTTGCACGATCTTTTCCTTGGGGGTTCCTCCGAAGAAGCTTCAGATGGACCTCCAGGAGGGGGGGAACCCCCAGTGGGGGTGACCTCAGGCCCCGGGGCTCCACTGTCTAAGGACAGGGGGACTGCCAAAGACCCAGTCTCCATATGCAGGGAAGGTGCTGGAGAGACCGTGGAGGTAGCCAAAAAAGATTTGGCTAACGCACTCCTCATGGCCCTGAAGGCCGGACCACCAGAATCCTGGGAAGGTCCAACCCCCATGGCCACAACAGTAGATGGTACCCCCACAGCCGACGCACCGAGAGGAAGGCTTGGGACCGAAAACATCAGTCCCGAAGCGTCCCCCCTGGGGCCGACAGAGGAGGTCCGCGTACCGAACTCCGACTTGAGAGCCAGGTTTGGAGTAAGGGTCGGGGCCGACCCGAAAACCTCCATCGGCTCCACCAGCACCGGCTCCAACGGTGCCGAGGCTGTTGGAGGAGGAACCATAACTACAGGGTGGACCATCGGCTCCGAAGCCGAATGGGCTGGAGCTGAAACTAACTTTTGGAACACAGGAGACTGGAAAAGTCTTAGGAGCACCCTGTCGATGTCCGAATCAGACATCTTGGAGGATCTAGATGAAACCGATCGGCTCCAAAGGACTGGGGGACTGGCTCCGAATGGACTCGACCAATATCGGTTCCGAGGGAGATCCCAAAACAATTTCCCTCAGTGCCGAGGAGGGCTTCGGCACCGAAAGGGAAGAGTCTGAGCCGGCAACCCTCATCGGCTCCAAAATCAGTGGAGCTGATGAAGGTGACCCACCTCTCGACGCCCCAGTCCTCGGCTCCGAAACCAGAGGAGTCGAGACTGGAGGCATCGAGGCAGACCGTTCCGAGCTCGGCTCCGAAGTCCGTGGAGCCGATGGAGTAGCCTGCTTAGGTTTCTTAGCAGTCGGTTCCGACGGGCTGGTCAGAGCCGACGCTTTCTTCTTCTTGGTAGGAGAGGATGAGGAAGATAAGACCTCCTCGAAGGAGGGTTTAATCAGCCCTTTCAGTATTAATTTATTCTTCCTCTCTTGGAGGACTCTAGATGAAAAGGCGTGACACACGCTACAGGACTCCTGTAGGTGCTTGGCGCCTAAACAATATACGCACGAGGAGTGGTCATCGGTTATAGACATCTTATAACCGCACCTCATGCACTTTTTAAACCCTGAGGGTCTATGTTCTTTTGAAATAATGCCTATCAAAAAACACTAAAACAGTAGAAAGAAGCACTATCTTGTCAGAACAAATACTCTACCACAATACAAAAATTTAACTTTAAACTTTTTTTTTTTTTTTTTTTAAAGCGATACAATACAATGACAGAAAACACTAAAAAGGAGGGCCAAGACCCTCTAACTTAAACAGGTACTTGACCTCCTTGAAAAAAAATTAGAGGAACTAGCTGAAGAATAGGGGAAGGCCCCTCTAACTTAAACGGGAAACCTTTCCCTTAAACCAACACACAATTTACCTAAAAAAAATGAACCAAAACACACTCGTACAACAACAATAGCTGTTAAAACAGCTTTTAGGTAAGAATAAGGAATTTCCTGACAGGAAACTTTAGAAAAAACAGTACTTAGCTCAGCCAAGTTTGAGACCACGTCCTAGCTTGTAAGCGGCAAACGAGATCTGGGGGATTAGTGGTGGTGCATCCTGGGATAGAGAATAGCTCAGCCAATAAGAGGCTTCCCTCTATAGCATAGCGTGCCGAGTCGGAGCCGAGGGATCGGCTCCATGCCCATCAGTACAGAATGTAGGCGAGATAGGATCACATAACATCTACAATTTATATATCAGACTGATGTTGTTTGCAGTATGTATACATGTGGGAATCCAGAAATAATCACAAACCAACATAATGCACTAAGGACCACTGCCACCCTGCCTGTCACTGCTGGAGTGAGAAATCCACCACTGCCCACCAGTGTACCATCTTTTTATGTAAAAACAGGTGCTATAATCTTTTTGATCTACTCTACTGTCTTAAATCAGTATCTTGAGTCACACCACTGGTATTCACCAGTTTATAGAAAAGTGCACAAAAAATCTGTTTAATAACCAGCTCATCAAATGCAACTTGGCCTAAAGTATATAAAGGAAATATGCATTGCTGTCATGGCATGAGCTTCCGACATTCAAACTCAGATTAGGACTACTCACAAGGTCTTCTTACAGAGCTGTGTCTTTAGTCTAGCACTGTAGGTTCCTTTCTCACCAGTCTTTCTCTGAATCAGAGTGTCTTCCAGTAACATTTCTACATGATAACTGTTTTCAAACACAAGCACAAAGATACACACACACACACACACACACACACACACACACACACACACACACACACACACACACACACACACACACACACACACACACTTTCTCTCTCTGCATCCCCCAGTATAAGCAATTACAATTGTCTTTCTTCATAGCAGGGTGGTGCTACCACCACCATAGATAGATTAGGGCCAAACACACCAGTTACTGTTCCACTCTTAACTAATATCCAAATATGAATTCAAAGCATAATATCTCACTAGTAATGCATTCAGCCAATCTGGCTTTGGAGACAGACACCACAGCCTGACAACCTATAGTGCTAAACAATACCTTCTCCTCAGATAATATATAACACATATATAAATATCATCCACAATATATTAAAATTGAATAAATGACCAGAAATGAAAGAGAATTAAATAATTTTAATTATTTCCATTTTGATAAAATATTTAACTCAAATTTATAGTGACCTGTGTGGTAATACTACTTGTACTTTTCTGCTCTGTTCTACCTGTTTGCATTTTTTAGTTTATTCTGGGACCTTACTCTTGCATTTAATTAGCAGCAATGGGAAGACTGTGTTTCTGCATTATTCAGCACTTCTATTTCCACAAGGAGACTTACTTATAAAAGCTATCCATTTGTATTTCAAACACTGCTGTGCTATAGTAATCCAAAATTGATGCCAGCAGTAGAATCCAAAATTGATGCCAGCACTGCTGTGCTATAGTCTTGAGCGTAATTCACAGTTGTGGCAGAACAGTGCACTACTGCCAGATCATGAACCTTAGTCATTTATTATTGCATTTTTCCATAAACATTGTTAATGATAAACTTTTGCATAGTCTGGTACCTTAAATCAAAAGTGAGCATTGTCTCTGCTCCAGTCTGTGCTTCACTGGATTTATATTCTGTTTATCTTTTACTTGCATAAAGTTTCATTTTTGTTCTGCCCCACTCTCACTAACACATTAAACTACAATTTCTGAAATAGCTCCAAGATTGCCTTTATTTGATTGTATTGCTCTCTAGCTAGCCTCCTATTTCCAGCACGCTCACTGTCTTTTATCCAAGATTAGGAGAGGTATAGAACTATGAGTAACTAGCTTTTTAAAACAAACAAAAACAACAACAAAAAATAACAGATAATTACATTATTTTAATTATGTAAATTCTGCATAAGTATTTAAGTTGCACTTATACTGACCTGTGTGGTAATACTACTTTGTACATATATGCTCTGTTCTGTTTGTTTGAATTTTTAATTTGTTCTGTATTTTAATTAGAAGTTGTGGAAGACTGTTTTTGTGCTATTCTGCACTTCTGTTTCTTCTACCCACCCTTTTCCTGATGTTGTTTAATAAGGCTGTATCTTTGGCCTTCACCCCTTATTATAATCTGATTTTCAAAGCCCTTCCCTCCCCTTTTTTATTGCAATTGACTGCTGTATAAGCTATTTATGTACTCTTCCCACTCACTGTTTCCATAGATCCATGATACTGACTGCCCAGCCAGCAAACCAGTATTGCTCTTGGGTAAACTTCCTTTATTGCATATTGTCTTCTGCTTATTTTCCAGGAGCTCAGCAAAGCTTGAAGTCCTTGCCTGTATTCCAAAAGTGCTTTACTTGTATCCAGTGCCATCCAGGCAAAGTTAAGTACCTTTGATTGCTAAATCACACAAATTATTTTAAGTGTTCACTACTGTTTCCTGCTTTTAAGGGTGGATTTCACTGTTTTTTTCCCAAAAAAATGGTCTTCCTCTTATTGTTATTGCTGTAATTGTCTTCAGCCAGGGATTTCCAGTTAGTTGTTTAACTGGTTTGTGGTAGCATTGTACTGTGGGTCTCTTTTACTGTGTTTTTGCATTAGTAGGAGTGAGTTTATTCATCTTGTGCCAGGAAGTTTTTGCCTGGTCTCTCTGTGTTGTGAAATACACAGAAGAACTCATAGTATAGTCATTTAATCATTAGTCAGTTTTCTGTTTTTTTTTTGGTTTTGTTTTTTTGTGTGCTGCTATAAATTTTGCGTGTTTGCATGGCTTAGCAGTGCCCTGTACAACAGAAAACACATAGAAAGCTAGAAAGCACATTTTTAGTGTAGAGCAGTCTATAAAGCTTTATTTTGTAAAGCAGCAATAAAGTACAAACACTTTGTTTTCCAACAAGCTTAGAGCAGCTACTTGGGAGTGAAGTGGCAATACCGACAGATTTAGTATAATTTGGTATTGTGTAAACATTAAAGCTAGTAGTATTTAATACTGTTTAGCATAATCTGCTTTAAAAAAACCCTTATTAGTCTGCACAAACAAAGCACTCAATAGCCCTCTACCCTAATACACCACACCATCGCATCTCACAAATCAAAGGACTAGACAGTATAGATATGCAATTTCTTAACAACTCAGTAGCCAGCCTGATGGATATGGACATCATGAGATAATGTAGCAATTTTCTCATGTTTACTGACAGCCACTTAATCTGTAAAGAAGCAGACACAGTATGTGAGAGGTGTAATTACATGACACTGGAGGCTAAACTCTTGCATACAAGTGCACATCAGGTTGTCCAAACCACACACCCAACCCCCATCTCACATAGCACACAATACAAACATAGACTAGTATATGCTGATGTACTTAAAAGTAATCTTCCTAACAAAGATAGCCTAGATCGTTCATTGTCAAAGCTATACACAGCATGCCCAAATGCATTCAGAAAAAATAACATCTACCACACATTCTGTCACTCACAATAGAGCCCCAAACACTAAGGCAAGCAAACACACTTCCCAGAACTCCCGTCATACAGGACTCTGTTGTAAGACATACTGATGCCCCTCAAGAAGATAGCTTTTAGTTGATTATCTGGAGCCTGAATTAGCCAAATAATATGTGCAGTCAAGTCATTACACCACAGATATTCCATCATAGTCCATGTTGGTGTAAATGACTTGAGATGTACCTCCCTGGACTATACGAAGAGAGACATTATGGAGCTTTCAGACTATGTGTATCAGGCTGGTCTGAGCCTAGCATTGAGCAGCACATTACCATCACTGAGGCTGATCCCACAATATGAGCAAAGGATGACTGAGTTTACAACTGGCTGACTTTCTGATGTCATTCTAAGGGAATCCAGTATTTGTCAGCTTGGGAGGGCATGGTTAACAGACCATGATGCTTTGCCAAGAATGGCCTACACCACTCCCCTCTAGGTTTTCAAATACTGGCTAAAACTTTATTCAGCCCCATAGTGCCTTTCTAGGCAACGCCAACTGACAACTCTTCCAACAATTACTTCTCAATGCCAGCAGCCTAAATAAAAAACTTCATTCCATCTAAGCCCTGTTCACACTTGACAATATACACATCTGTGCAGTTAATGAGACATGGTTAAAGGCGGCAGAGAGTACCTAGGCAGTGCAAGGTTTCAATGCCTTCCACACTTTTAGACCAGTAACTGCCAGGACAAGGCGATGTGTCAATATATATCAATAACAAGCATACCTCAAGGATGATCAAACAGGATGACGAGCTGGACTTTCTCCATGTGCAGATCAGCATAGACAAAATCCTGTACCATATTGTACTGTTTTTTTTTTTTTTTTTTTTTTAATTTTCCCAAGTCTTTTGGGTTTCTAATACCATGACAGGAATGGACCCGGTTCCTAAATCAAAGTATGATTAACATTCATGAAATTAGCGCTGCTTCAGTCTTTGAAGTCAGCCAGAAGTCCTCTTCATAGTACCTACAGTGTGCTCAGAATTTTCTCCTTCTGCAATTTGTATGGAGTTACATGTATTATTAACATATCTAAGTATTTTTTGTAATTCTTTTTTATAAGACTCATTGCTCCTACTACTATTCCACATTGTCCTCATTTCTGCCTTCAAATTCTGGTATTTTATGACTTTGTGTCTCTCTATACATAAGATACTGTAGTCACTGGGTGTAGCAATTTCAATGATCAATGCTACTTTTGTCTTCTTTTCATGGACTAATATATCTGGTTTTCTTGCAGCTAATTTTTGAACTGTTGTTAATGGGTGATCCCATTTTATATAAACTTCATCATTTTCTATAACAGCTTGTGGCTCATGTTTCTGCTGTTTTTCAGCTACTTCAATATTATAATGTTTGCACAATCCCCAAGTCAACAGTCTTGCTACATTATTATGCCTTGTAAGTATACAGTCCTTCAGCCATGAGTATATGACAACCAGCAACAAGATGTGTGATGATTTCCAATTCTGTTTTACAAAACCTGTATTTGTCTGTTTCGCCCACATGTTCAATGGAGTTTGTCAAGTAATGTGTATGCAGTCTACTGTCTTGTGTTGTCAATATTAACCTTTTGTCTTTTGGTTTAAATTCTCTCCTTAACCATTCCTGCATTCAGTCTTTATCAACATGAGATTGTTCTAAGAGTTTTCTATACTTGCAACTACATTTATGGATTTTCCACATTTCTTTCCTTCTCATCTGATCCTTCACCTTATATTCTTGTATTTTTTGGCACATTCAGTTGCTGCCTGATTTTTTTTTGCTTCTGGATTGATTTCCATTCCTGCTTGACATATGTTTGTGCTAAACTAGGCAGGGAAGTCATCATAGATCTATTCTCCTCATGTTTTAAAACTTTCTCTACACATTTGGGTCTTGGGAGGTCAGCAAACATGTATGCAGTCCTACAACTGCAGATCTATACATGTAATAAATTTCGAGGAGGCCTATACTGCCATCAGAATGGGGAATATATAGTCATGGTATACACTAATTTTTATAAATCATTTAATAAGCATGAAGCATCCTTCTTGTTTTCCTCTCCAACCAATCCAACACCTTTTAGGGGTGGTCAGTCACTCTAAAACTGTAAGTTAGGACAGGAATAGCTAATCGTTTTATAGCTTGGACTTTGTTCCTAGATGTCAGTGCTGTTTTCAGTATTAATTTTAATCTTCTAAAATATTCCTAAGTTGAATTCACATCTGTTCCTGTTTTATTGTTGATCATACAACAGTCTCAAAATATTTGTATACTCCCTCTTTCTTAAGTTCTTTTATGTCACATTCCTGTCCCAGGCTGATGTTTTCTTGGTGCTGGCTGCAGCTTTCCTGATTTAAAGGTGGCTTTTGCAAATTTATCAAAACCAAATGACGTTTTTATATCATCTGAAAAAGTTTTGAACACTTGCATTTGTGTTTTCAGTTTCTCATCTGATGCACTTACAGTTTTAAATCATCCACAAAAAGACCATAAGAAATCTTTCCACTTTGCTTTCTGGGAGCCAAATTGTAGCCATGACCTAATCTGCTTAAGTAAACGGCTTAATGAGTTAAGGGCAAGACAAAACAGCAGTGGTGATAAAGAGTCACCCTGGAATACCCTCTTTGAATTTTTACCCCAGAATAATAATTTGTCTTTTATCATGGCTTAACTGCAAAGCGATTTGCCATTGTTTCATGTTCTCTGTAATGTAGTCGATCAGTGCAGGGTGTATCTTACACATTTGTAAACACTCTTTTATTCATTAATGTAGAACACTGTCAAATGCTTTTTTGTAGTCTATCCATGCCATACTTAGAGTCTTCCCCTTTTTACAGTTCTCCATTAGGACTTTATTTAACAACAAATGATCCATGGTTCCATATAACCTTCTTTTGTTGCCCTTTTGTTCTGTTGCCATGATTGAGTTGTCTTCTAAATAACTATAAACTCTGTTGGCATCAATTCCAGTGTATAGTTCATATGTTGCCAGAAGGCAAGTTATTGGTCTATAGTTTTTAGGATAGCTTGCAAGTTCTCTCTTAAGGAGGACTATTGTTTTTCCTCTTATTAACCAGAATGGTGTCTGTCTGAGGTGCTCATATAAATAGTTCTTACTCCTGTCTAAATCTTCATGTAAATATGTTAATACTTTTAGCCAGACGTTAGGTACTGCATCTGGACCTGAGGCTTTCCAATTAGGAGCTTTTCTTAACTTTGTTTTAATCTCTCTGGCCATTACTTCATCCCATTCCATATCCTGTACATTTAAAATTCTTATTCTTTCAATTACTTCTTCAGTCCATTCAGCATCTTTGTTATGTTCCACAGGATCTTCATAGATATTTCTCCAAGATGTATATACTTCTTTTTTTTTTTTTGTGAGGTGTCAATTCTTTTTGCCTTGTTTCCCAATTCTCTATAAAACTTTTTTGGGTCTTCAATACATTGCTTATTTTGTACTTTTTCATTATTTTCTATGTTTTTCTGCTGACTATTCCCTCTTCTATACTCTTCTTACAGTGATGCTTCTTGTCTTACCTGCTTTATAGTTTTCGCTATTTGATGCATCCATGATTGCATTTGATTTCTCCCCTTCCTTTCCCTTACTGGCCTGTGTTTTTTGTGGTAAGAATTTACCTGTTATTAATTTAGCTGCACAGTAATATTATCCTATTCACTTCTGTTATATTCCATGAATCTCTAGGAGCAGTCCTAATTACTGTGTTCATTTGTAATATTATCCTATTCACTTCTGTTATATTCCATGAACCTCTAGGAACAGTCCTAATTACTGTGTTCATTTGTTTCATCAAACTTTTAACTTTTGGGATTTTATTGATACTCTGTAGTCTATTTCTTTCATTGATCTTAATATGTCTGTCCATCAATGTCTATCTCTATTAAATAAAGCAACACTTCTCTTAGATCATTTTCTTCTATACTGGGGGCACTTTCTTTGTTTTCCATTTCCTGTGGGCATTCTACAGAAAGTTCCAAATCATCTTCCTGTACCACATCCTCTTCAGTTTAATCCTGTGTCATCCATTGCTCTTTCATATGGGAACTCACTTGCCTATCATTCCACAATAATGACTGTATCAGAGTTGCCAGAGTTTCCTGTTCCTTCCCTTGCTGTATAACTCCAGTTGAAGTTTTGTAATGGTTTCCTATTGAAGGCTGAAAAAGTATCTTCATATGGTAACTGAATAGATGTTTCCCACTCCACTAGTTTCTCCTTAAATTGGGGATCCATTGCTCTATTCTGTTGTGATGTTATCAGAGTTAGCTTTTCTACACTAAATCCTTCACTTTGCAGGTAATCCATAACCTCAGTTTCTACTTCATCAATTTCTCTATTACTAATCCTGTTTTCTACTTTTTCTCTGTTTCTTTGTGTTTTGCATTATAACATTTTCCATATCTGGGTACCTTGACCTATATTTCTCTTCAAAAATCTTTGGTGTTGCTCTTTTTGTATTGATTAGTTTTGCTTTCTCCTTTGCATAAGCACTACACCATATTAAATCTCTTTTTCTTTCCCATGTCTGTATTTCTTCTTCAGATGTGAACTGCTCCTCCTGTTTTTCCTTAACTGGGGAGTCATTGTTCCATAACACTGTGATATAACATGTGTTAGGCTTTCTTCACTAAATCCTTCACTTCATAGGTATTCCATAACTTCAGCTTCTATTTTTTAACTTTTACTTTACTCATTTTCTATTCTATGTACCTGCTTTGTGATCTTATTTTTTGCATTGTGAAATTTTCCATATCTGGATTTCTTTGCCTGTATTTCTTTTGAGTATCTTTGGGGCTGCTTATTTTTGCATAAATTAATTTGGCTTTCTCCCTTGCATAAATATTGCACCATATCAGATCTCTCTTTCTTTCCCATGTCTATGTTTCTCTTTTATTATACCTGTGAAAAATCTCTAGACTTTTACTTTATATTTTTGCACTTCCTTAGTCGCTTCTTTTTTTCAAACAGTCCAAGGTTTCTAAGTTTATATAATGTTTCTCATAAATCTGTTGTATTATTGTATTATTTGAAGCTTCTGACAGTTGTTCTTGTGCAAGTATTTTTCTTTCCTCTAATTTCTTTCTTAATGTTTACTATATCTTCTGTCTGGAAATTCCAGGCTTCTTGCATAATAGTAACAACACATAATTTCTTTCTTATCCTCAACAGTCTATCATCTTTATGGCTCTTTTTTTGGCCTATCAGTTTTTGTGATTTTTGTGGACTACTACTTCCTTCTGCAACAGGGGGACCATTCTCCTCCTCAGCCTGGCCTAGCCTCATTGTAGGAATGTTTCCTTGCCCAGAGGATTTTACAGTTTTATTTTTTCCAGTTCTGGCACTAGTGTGCTTACCAGAATTGGGTATTTGTTTTATCCTGGGTCTTGTTCACCCAGCTTTTTTTATTTTTTAACCTACTTCTGTCCATGATATATGCTATATAAAATGCAATCTATATATCATTGTTGTCTTGGTGAGATTTTATGAAAAACAGGGTCCACCTTATGAAGGTACTCACCAAGACTTGAGGATGAATTCAGTTCCAGCAGTACTAATCTTCTTTGCTTGCTGATTTATCATCTATCCATTCGGACACTGCTATAGGTTACCCTGCATGTCCCAGGAAAGTCACAATGCATATTAGGCCTACTAGAAACACCTACCATCCAACCTAATACTCTTGCCATGGGAGACATTACCCCTCTATAGATTGGGAATCATACACAGCCTCAAATCTAAAGGCAAGGAGATTTCTGGACTTCATAAATGCAAACATTGTTGAACAAAAAGTGAATAGGATGACTAGAGGCTCCAGCATACTGGATTTTGTGGTTACAAATATGAGAGAACTCTGCAGCTCCCCCCCCCCAATGTCTCATCCTCCCTGGTATGGAAACTGAAATCAAAATCAACTCCATAATCCCATTAAAACCAATAAGAGTTAGGAACCATTCCAAAGGAAATCACCTTTTATTAAGTGATGGTTTGTCAAAATTCAGTGGCCCTCCAAACTCAGAGAATACAGCAGTCTATGCTGAATTTCTCTCAGTAACTCTGTACAACCATATCAATGGCTGCAGAGAGGCTAGTGTTCCTAAAAGAAGTAAGCCCAGGACTAGCCCCAGGAAAAAAGTCCTTGAGACATCTGAAATCAAACAGGATATGCAACAAACAGGAACATAATTGTGGCAAAAATCAGGAAAGGTGATTCCCATAAAGGTAGAAACTTTCTCATCAAAGTAAATAGGTAACTAAGAAGGCTAATTTGATCAAGCAAAGCCAACCTTGAGATTAAGATACCCCCCCCCCCCGGGAGAAATATAACTATAAGACATTCTACAGCTATGTCATAAATCTCAACGGCAGCACACAGTGATGTGCTGACCTGGTGGTTAATGGTGCCACATTCACGGAGCCTGGCAATATAGCAAACCTGTTAACAAACAAATTCACTTTCAACTTTACCCCTTCACACCACCACCCATCCCCTCAAAAATACCTTCAAACATAACCCCTCCAACTATAACTATGGAACATGTACTGGCTGGACTCACTAAAGCCAAGAGCATGGCTTCTAAATGCATTATAATTACACTGTCCAGTTATTAAGCAATTGCACCCACCCTTACAATATTCTTAAAAAGCATTTCATACAGATAAAAAGGGAGGTCAAATATCAGAAGAGATTTTGATTTAACACTTTCAGTTAAAACTGGATGACGGAATGCAGAGGGTAAGCATACAACACAGGAAGAGCAACACACTTATAACAAATTTTCATGAACCAAAAAGCTTTTAGATCAGCTGAAAAGTGACTCTTGTCTTTTAGCCTGTAAAATGCTTTGCAGTTTTTTTTTCTTTCTCTAGTATTACATGGAGTATAAAGAGGATTATGAATAGAGCTTTTCCCTCAAGGTGATTTTCTTGGCATCTGTGTTTGAAGTAAATAACAGCCTGGTTATGACTGTATACCCAGTCATAATCTTCAAGAGCTTCTGTGGGGAGATGGCCAGTATAATAATGCTTTAGCTCAAAAGCAGTGCACCTGATACATAGTGACTTTGCTTCTCAGTGATTTGTCAGAAAAAAAAACTATGACAAATGAAGTCACTTTTTAGTTTCACAGTCTTTCATTCAGACTAATGGTTGTCCAAGAGATAGTAATTAAAAAAAAGTCTGGCAGCTCAATGATACTTTAGTGGCCAGACTTTTGCTGTTGCTGTATGCTTGATTTACAATGGGCACATTGGTTGGGCTGACCAATCAGTGTGCTCATTTTTGAATGTTAATGCCAGTCATTGTATAATGTTTATCTCTTCTTAACTATGTGTAATCATATTATAGTGCATGGGGTGCTGTGACTGCACTCTAAAATCAGGAAAAAGATAAAACGTAAGTGGTTCTCTAGTACAGGACCAGATCATAACAGTGCTTATATTTATATGTGTATACATATATATATATATATATATATATATATATATATATATATGTGTATGTATATGGGTCCCTTCATATGATCGCACCTTTAAATGTTCGACTTTTATATGGCCGAGACCATATGATTGAACTTTTAAAAGTTTGAATGTTCTTAATGGCGATCTGAATACAGTGTGGAATGGCAAGATTTCCCTTTTCTGCACTGTAGTGCGATCTCAGAGTTGGTATATTTAAATAGCAGGGGAATGGGGGGTGCAGGGGGGCTTGCCCCCTGCTAAAAGTATTCAGTTAATTTTTTTGTTTTGTTTTTTTATAAGATGTTTAAACTTTAAAATGTTCGATCACATGGTCTCAGCCATATGAAAGTCAAACATTTGAAAGTTCAATCATCTGAAGTAGACCCATGTGTGTGTATATATATATATATATATATATATATATATATATATGGATCTACCTGAGACAGTTCATTTGGTCGACAAGCATGTTATGTGGGGAGCTTCACCCCCCACACCCCCCCTAACTATATATATCAACTCCAGGGTTGCACAATATAGGGGAGGGGGGCAAATCTGCCTGTCGACCAAATGAACTGTCAACCAAATGAGTTTCGATCATATGGCCTGTCGTCCATCTCAGGTAGACCCATATATATATATATATATAAAGAGAGAGAGAGAGAGGGAGAGGGAGGGGGAGAGAGAGAGAGAGAGAGAGAGATAAATTACTTTAAAAACTCAAACCAGCAACCCCAGCAGCTAATAACCTACCAGCTGAATATCTCATTCTGACTGCATTTGCCATCTTCTACCCAGTATCTATCTTAATAAAGTGATCCATCTCCGAATAAAGGGTACCAGCAACTTGGAAAATTTCACACATCATTCCACTATACAAAGGGGGAAAATCAGTAGAACTGTCCAACAGCTATATTTTCACCCATCTAAAGTTCTAGAAAGATGCATCCACTCACAAATTATGCAGTGTCTCCTTGGTAATAACCTGCTATTCAAAACCCAGCATGGATTCTGTCCTTACCACAGCACTACTTCTACTCTAATCAGTTTCACAAACATCATTAATCAATATAGGAACAATGGTAAAATAGTACCCTCCATCTTTCTAGATTTATCAAAATTATTTGATCCCGTCTGTCATAACAAACTTTTACAAGTATTCTTAGAACTAAACCTTAGTCAATCCACAATTACTTGGTTCAAAGACTACTTAAAAGGGGGCCAATAAGCTGTAAAATGGCAACAAAGTACATCTTCTCTACTGCCTATTACTCCAAGTGTAGAACAAGGTTCCATTCTAGGTTCCCTCCTTTTCACACTTTTCACTAACAATTTACACATTACTACCCTGAATGCCTCTCTCTAGTCCAATATGCAAATGATTCTACATTAATATGAGCTGCATCATCACACCAACAGTTACAACAACTAATGCAGCAGTCCTTCTCTGCAGTTGAAACATGGCTTTCTGAATCTCCAGTTATTCTAAACCCCAACAAGACCAAACTCATGATATTCGAAACCACTAGAGCTATAGATGACCTCTCTCTCTGTTTAAGATCACATCTGCAAACAATACCACAATCTCTCTTATTTCTCAGACTAAACTTCTGGGTGTTGTTATTGACAACACTATGAAATTTGACTTACACATAGCCTATACAATTAAGAAAGTAAATAAAAAATCTTGAGACTCTTTACTGAAATAGATAATACCTAACCAATAGCGAAAAGGCTACCATTGCAAGAACACACCTGATCTCCACACTCCTATATGCCTTATCCATTCTGACAAACCTAAAAAAATCACACCTAGCAAAATTTGATACCTGCTATAATAAGCTTGCAAAGTTGAAACAGACTCCAACTTTAAAACACACCATTGCCTTGCAGTTAAACAACTTAACTGGCTAGAACTACCTCAACTCTTAACTTACAACCCACTTACTTTGGCCCATACACTTCTAGATCAACCTGAAAAAAAAAAACTGCTCTGCAAAAGCTTCTACTCCCCTACACTAGTAGCCAGTCTGTATGTCCAAATAGATCCATCTTATAAGTTAGCAAATCCAGCAATGCAGCTGGAGATTCCCTCTATTCTACATGCATATCCAAAATTTGGAGCTCACTGCCGACAGATATATGGACAACTACAAATGGTCTGCAGTTTCAAAAAATACTCCAGTTCCATTTATTGAATAAAAAGCTAAGCTTATGCACCAGCTCTGGATAACTTATGAGCGCCTTCTTGCAACCCCCACCTCTTGCTATCTAACTCCTCTATCCTCTCTTCCCTATTCTTCTCATCTTCTCCACACTACCCCTTCTTTCACAATAATTAGTCTGCCTCAATCTCTGCCCACAAAACGTCCAGCAACTTTTTTCATTTAGTAACTGGTCTATGTTCTCTCTATTATTTCTCCCTGATAACATAGTATTATTAACCTGTGTTATCTCTCCATAGTTATGCACATGCATAACGTTTTTGGTAAATAGACATATCAGTATTCTCTATTATTAGAAATGTGTATAAACCTTAGTCTATATCTGTAAAATATATCTATTAAGTATTCTGTATGTATTACACTGTATCTCTGTGTTTCTTCTCTGTTGTAATGTTTTCATATTTTGCACAACTGTCCTGTGTGTGTGTGTGTGTGTGTGTGTGTGTGTGTGTATATATACATATATATATATATATATATATATATATGTATGTGCGTGTGTGTGTGTGTGTGTGTGTGTGTGTGTGTGTGTGTGTGTGTGTGTGTGTGTGTGTGTGTGTGTGTGGATCTACTTCACAAGCTTGAAGCTTCAAAATTTCAAACTGCAAATGGTCAAGACAATAAGATCGAAGTTTTGCAATTTCAAAATTGTAATAAAAATAAAAACATTTTTTTTTACAATTTTGCAGGGGGGACCCCCCCCCCCTGCACCTCCCACACCCCCTGCTAAATAAATACACCAACTCTGAGATTGCACTACAGTGAGGAAATTGGTAAATTTCCTGTTCCACACTCTACGGTGATCTCCATTCAAAACGTTTGAAGTTTCAGAACTAGAGACTATCGACTGACAAAGCTGACTACCAAAAAAGTGTGAGAGAAATGAGATTTGGAACAGACCGATTTGTCCAGGGACATCTTTAATGTGGGGTTAGATAAACAGTGTAGTAGGAATTAGGAGGGTAAGGGCAGGATAGGGTTAAATAGGAATGAGGGATGATTGGGAGGAAATGAGGTAAGGGTAGGGAGGGGCTTAAAGGGTTTTAGGCAAGTGTAACTGGAGTAGGAGTCACATTTTTTGGCATGAACTTGTTACAGTGCAGGTTAGATACTGCTGCTATGGTCAGGTAGGCTTTGTGGCAGGGCAGAGGTAGGTAATTTTAGTTAGTCATGGTTTGGGGGATGTGCTAGTAATTGTGGTTGTTTAACATAGTTTCATTGTCTGTAATTGTTAGATAGTTTGGTGATCTTGTGGCCCAGTTTAAAGGATTTCTGGTTAGGGACTCTGGGGGTGGTCGTTCAGTCTGAAGATCCAAGGGTGAGGCTTTGTTTGTAATATTTTATTACATACTTTCAGCAGCATTTTCTTCATCTGGCTGATAGCTTTTATGTGAGGTTGAGGAGTTTTGTATGCGTTGCTGGGTTGTTGAGATGTTTAGAAATATGTGAAAATTGTCTCGGTATAAATTAATATTGTGGGGCAGTTGTCGGGTGGCTGTTTGTCATTTTGGGGATCTGGCTCAGTTTGCTTTTTTTTCTTTTTTTTTTCCCATTTGAAGGGTTGTTGTGCTCTGTGCCATGGGGCAAGTTTGGGGGAGGGTATTCAGCTTGGAGGGACATTGCTTGTGGCCGGATCTTATGTCATGTATTCTTTGTGGTGGGGCGGTGCTCACTGGAATAGCAGGCAACTGTTTGTTGTGCTTTGTAGGTTGCCAGTGCAGTGTTGCTCTTTGGGCAAGCATGTCTGCTGTTTTGTCTTATTCTAGTTACCTCTCAACTGTACAGATTTTCACAGAATGTTCAGATTGTTTTCTGATATTTTGGTCCATTCCTCGTTTTTGAGTTTCAGACTTGATATCCTTCGCTAAATGTATGCTAATGGTGGCAGGGGTAGGGCAGAGGCAGATCCTGTTATTCTAGCAATGTTCTACATTTATAAGAGCAATATTTAAAATGTGTCCCTATTTTTGTTGCTTTGTCCCCCCATCATGTCAGACTTTGTCCAGATTTCTTGCGCTAAGAGGTTGAGAGGTATAAATGTAGTGACTGCTTCAGATGTGACATTCTTCCCCCTGTTTAGTTTACCTTTGTGTGTTCCTTTTAGACAGCTTAGCAGGTAGTGGCTAGAGTGTGGTTGTCAATGTGAAGTGAAAGGGCTTGGTTGCTGGTCTTCGGAGACTCCTCTGTGGGCTGTAAAGTGTGTCACCATTGAATGAGGTGTTAATAATTATAGACAGGGTGTCTGCATTTTATAGGCAACAATGGTGGCCAATGGAGGCATGTTCAGATGCCTAACTTGTTGCACACCTAGGACCAGTTGAGGATTGTGGCAACCGCAAGTTGACGGTGGCCTGGCGGTTTCTTGGGATTGTTGTTGGGGGGGGGGTATTTTTGTCAGGCGAGCATGCGCTGGGCAACATTAACGTCCATGTGGAAGTTAGGCAGGCATAGCTTAGCTGGCTAGGTTGTCGAAGAGTGTCTAGATTTCAGTCCATTTATCATAAACTGTAGTTTTCTGGCAAATAGCTTGCATTTCACTGAGGGCTGAGGCCAAAAATAATGGCAGACATCTGCCTGTAGACTCCATTTCCTTCAAGAGTAATGCCAATGGAAAACCTGTTGTTGTTTCAGCTTTCTAGGTGTGTAAGAATGATTTAGATGTGCCCCTCACCCTTTTTTTTGTTTGTGCCTTTGTCCACATTTCTTGGGTCTAAGTGGTTGATAGGTAGGATAGCAGGCACCAGTTTTATATTGACTGGCCTCTCAGCTACAGATTTTGCTTGTAAGAACGCCCCCTTTCATTTTTTTTCCTGCATGGATGGCTAGTAAGCAGATGGGAAATTATATCACTACCACATTAGGCACAGAATATCTAGGTTGAGTCTCATATTTTAGTCTAATTTCATGGAATTGTGGTTAAATAGCAAATCTGCAATTCTCATTAAGGCAAGGTGCTTAATTTTCTTTTTCAGATTGTGGAGGTATGGAAGTTTGTTGAGGGACAGATGTTTCCCAGTTGTGCTGTCCTCATTTTCTGAATACTGCCAGGATCAAGAACTCAGTTCCATCTTGAACTTGCCAGTAGAGTGTGAGGCATTGCTGTGTTTGTAGGTAGAATGGCTGGTTTGGTTGGCATGACACTGGTGGGAAGTCAGCGGACAGTGGTAGTAGTGCAGTGCATGCTCAGGGTGGTGGTTTGTTGTATTCTCATTTCAGAAGCATAAACAAGGTCTATATTATATCATCGAATGCTTACAAAAGCAAAGTATGAATAATCGACCCCATGTAAGCAAAAGCTTACAATCTCGAAAGCTCAGAACAGCATTTTTTTCCAAGAGAAAAAAATCGCTGTTCCAAAAAAAAAAGAAAAAGAAAAAAGAAATTGAAAGAATACATAAAGTGGGGTGCTTCACCCCCACACCCTCCTACTTAAATATACCAACTCCGAGATCGCACTACAGTGCCGAAAACATCAAAGTAATGGAAGTGGCCAAGCAAATTCTTTCCCTAGGAAAGAATTTGCATAAAAGCCGCTTCGCTATTTTGCCTTTTCATTGTTTTAAGTTCGACCAAGACGCATTCGATAGAATGCATCTTCGGTCATCTAATAGGAACCCCAGAAATAGGTTTCTACTGTTATGAGATGGCCACAAGTAGCTGCCACTTGGTCCTGCATGCGCATAGCATGCTGTGGATAAGGCAGGTACAAATATGCATACTTCTCAGCTGTACAGATTTTCGTAGAATGTCCAGGTTTGCCTCTTATTAATAAACAGTTTCCTCATAATGTATGCGATCTTCTGGTAAATCACTGGGTTAATCTGACGGTTCTAGGCACTAAATTACAACATACATTTGGTGTTCCAGACTTTGTTCCCTTCAAAAAAAAAATTGCATACTAAGAGAGCTCCAATTATTTTAGCAACCTTCTAAGTTTATAAGAGCAATATTTAAAATCTGTTCATTTTAGAAGGTAGTTTTAACAAGCTCAGTAGACTAGGTATTTAGGTAACAGAATTTTTTCTTCTCTCATAAATGTATTGTTGATATAGTCCAATTCTGTATCTATGTGCCCGATGGGGCAGACTGGCAGTGGCTGAAGGTACATTGTGTTAGGGGGTTGTTGTGTGCACATTATATTTCAGCATTAGTTCACTTTGTATACTGAAGTTAATGATATAGATTAGCCACTCACCATGGCTGATATAAATCCACTTTAATTGTAGAGACAAAAAGTAAGTGCTTTCACGATCCTCTCGACCGCTTCATCAGACTCAAATAAAATCCTTTCATACACATACTTTTATACACTCAATAATCAATTAAAACATTAAGAACATCAATTGCTAAAACTTCATATTAAAAACTTAATTAAAAAAAAATACTAAAACGCATAGCAAAAAATACATTTGTCTAATAATAACTCATTAATTCTTAAGTGTCCTAGCTTTTAAAAAGGGTTTCAGGGACACTGCCTCATTAATCCCTGGATAGGTATGTGCATTCACTCTGAGTATCCATCTTTGCTCTGCAAGCTCAGTCCTGTTTTCTATATCCCCACCCCTCATTCCTTCCTGCAGAATCTCTAGAACAATAAATTTAAAGGAATGCTTTCTGCCCTTAGTTTCTACATGCTTAAAAAGAGCATTTGTTTCCTTTTTATTGGAAATATCTCTGTAGTGCTCCTGTATGCATTCCTTTAGCATATGATTAGTCTTTCCTATATAGTAAGTATTGCATGTTATGCAGAAAGCAAAATACACTATATTTTTTGTTCTGCAGTCAGCATACTTCCTAGCTTGTAATTCAAAGTGCAGATCAGGGTGGATATATGTGGTACATGAATGAATATACTTGCATGGTGAACAGTTTCTACACATATAAGTGCCTTTTCTTTCAGATAAATTGTTTAGTCTACTACTCTTGTTGCCATAGCACAGTTGACGTTTAAGGAACCTCTTATTTTTAAAAGCAAAACTAGGTGCATCTTCTATAAAACTATCCAGGTCTCTTAATAGTTTTCAAGATGTTCCAATTTCTTTTAAATACTTCACAAAAAATACTAATGTCACTGCTAAACGTAAGTGGGAATCTAAGTTTACCATCATTACTGCCATTCACATGTGGTGTATTATTAGCTCCCTCAGAAAAAAAGGGTCTACCTCTGGTGTTTCTTTCTCTCTTCATTTCAACTACATATTTATCATACATATCACCAGGATACCCTCTCTCTAAAATCTCTTCTTTAAGCTTATCTAATGCTGCCTTAAGCTGTGACTCATCATTATGTAGTCTCATCAGCCTAAGGATTTGCCCTTTCACTACATTTTTACCTACAAATTTTGGATGCATGCTGTCTTTATGTAGCAAAGCATTTTTCCTCGTGGGTTTCCTGTGAATACTTCTCTGAATCCCTAGAATATCTGATTTCCTTAGTTTAACGTCAAGGAATTCTATCTCTTCCTGTGAAAATTTAACGGTAAATTTCAAGAAAGAGGTAGTGCTATGCAGATATTCAATAAATTAAATAAGTTCATTTTGCGTACCTTTCCATAGAAAAAACATGTCATCAACAAAACAAGTGTACCAAATTAAGTTGTTCCTAAATTCCTCTTTCTCCAGGAATGATTCACATTCCAATTGAACCAACACATGATTGGTGTAGCTGTTGGCACAAGGAGTGCCATTGCCACCAATATTTTAAGGTACATCACGTCTCCATAACTAAACAGGTTATTTTCTAGGATAATCTCAAGTAGAGAGCATATCAACCTGATCTTTTCATTGGTAAAAACACGTTTAGAATGCAGCAGGTTTCTGATGTTTTCAACACCCTAGGCATCAGGTATAAATGTAAATAGAGAGACTATATCTAGTGTAACAAAATAAAATGTTTCAGTTACATCTTTAGTCTTGCTATATAGTAACTCTAGAAACATTCTAGTGTCTTTCAACACACTACATGTCTCTAGCACAGGATGCAGATATTTTTCTACATAAATAAACAGGGGCTCTGTAGCCCAACCCTTGCCTGAGACTATAGGTCTCAAAGGTGGAGTCCTCAAGTTCTTATGTATTTTAGGTAATACATATATAGCTGGAAATACTGGATTTTCAATAGTAAAGTACTTAAATAGATCTTCTGTAATTATCCCGTTAACTAAAAGATCAAACAACATAACAGAGATTCTATCTATTATTCCCTTATCTTGTATTCTGGTTATTATCTGATATGTATTCTCTTCCTCTAATAGTAATCTCATTTGTGTCATATATTGATCTTTGTCCAACACCACAACACCTCCACCTTTATCAGCTGGCCTTATTTCAATAGACTCTAAGGTTCTCAATTCAGATAGTGCCTCATTCTCTGTTTTACTTAAATTATACCGCTTAACTACAGTACCTTCATCAAAGATTTTTCTAATTTCATTCTCACAGACAGAAACAAATGTGTCCACTATTGGAAGTGTTTCAGGTACAAAAGTACTTGGTTTAGTGAAAGTATGTATCACATTATCAGTATTTTAAACATAGTCTTAAGAGTCAACATTCTAGCGAACATTCTTAACTCCTGTAGGATATCAGCCATATCCTTGACGTTAAACATGTTTTTACCAATGAAAAGATCAGGTTGATATGCTCTCTACTTGAGATTATCCTAGAAAATAACCTGTTTAGTTTTGGAGACGTGATGTACCTTAAAAGATTGGCATGACAATGGGCACTCCGTGTGCCAACAGCTACACCAATCTTGTGTTGGTTCAATGAGAATGTGAATCATTCCTGGAGAAATAGGAATTTAGGAACAACTTAATTTGGTACACTTGTTTTGATGATGACATGTTTTTTCTATGGAAAGGTACGCAAAATGAACTTATTTCATTTATTGAATATCTGCATGGTACTATCTCTTTCTTGAAATTTACCGTTAAATTTTCACAGGAAGAGATAGAATTCCTTTATGTTAAACTAAGGAAATCAGATATTCTAGGGATTCAGAGAAGTATTCACAGGAAACCCACGAGGAAAAATGCTTTGCTACATAAAGACAGCATGCATCCGAAATTTGTAGGTAAAAATGTAGTGAAAGGGCAAATCCTTAGGCTGATGAGACTACATAATGATGAGTCACAGCTTAAGGCAGCATTAGATAAGCTTAAAGAAGAGATTTTAGAGAGAGGGTATCCTGGTGATATGTATGATAAATATGTAGTTGAAATGAAGAGAGAAAGAAACACCAGAGGTAGACCCTTTTTTTCTGAGGGAGCTAATAATACACCACAGGTGAATGGCAGTAATGATGGTAAACTTAGATTCCCCCTTACTTTTAGCAGTGACATTAGTATTTTTTGTGAAGTATTTAAAAGAAATTGGAACATCTTGAAAACTATTAGATACCTGGATAGTTTCATTGAAGATGCACCTAGTTTTGCTTTTAAAAATAAGAGGTCCCTTAAACGTCAACTGTGCTATGGCAACAAGTGTAATAGACTGAACAATTTATCTGAAAGAAAAGGCACTTATATGTGCAGAAACTGTTCACCATGCAAGTATATTCATTCATGCACCACATGTATCCACCCTGATCTGCACTTTGAATTACAAGCTAGGAAGTATGCTGACTGCAGAACAAAAAATATAGAGTATTTTGCTTTCTGCATAACATGCAATGCTTACTATATAGGAAAGACTAATCATATGCTAAAGGAACGCATACGGAGCACTACAGAGATATTTCCAATAAAAAGGAAACAAATGCTCTCTTTAAGCATGTAGAAACTAAGGGCAGACAGCATTCCTTTAAATTTATTGTTCTAGAGATTCTGCAGGAAGGAATGAGGGGTGGGGACATAAAAAACAGGACTGAGCTTGCAGAGCAAAGATGGATACTCAGATTTAATGCACATACCTCTCCAGGGATTAATGAGGCAGTGTCCCTGAAACCCTTTTTAAAAGCTAGGACACTTAAGCATTAATGAGTTATTATTAGACAAATGTATCTTTTGCTATACTTTTTACTATTTTTTAAATGAAGTTTTTAATATGAAGTTTTAGCATGCATAATTGAATAATTGATGTTCTTAATTAATGCTTTAATTGATTACTGAGTGTATAAAAGTAGGTGTATGAAAGGATTTTATTTTGAGTCTGATGAAGCGGTTGAGAGGATCGTGAAAGCGCTTACTTTTTGTCTCTACAATTAAAGTGGATTTATATCAGCCGTGGTGACTGGCTCAGCCCGTTTTTCTTTATTCTGATTGTTTTGTGTGAGCCAGTTCTTTATCAGGTAGCTGGTGCTATTTTCTATGCTGAAGATAATGGCTGTCCTCCAGGTACTGGTGCAGTTATTACTGTTGACATAAGACCATTATTGTTGCAGTATGTTGGTGGTAAGAATAGAAGGATTTGATCAGGAAATGACGGATGACTCTTGGCCGTGCCCAATGATTTTAAATGTTGGTTTATGGGTACATATTGAGTACAGTTTCTTTCTTTTGCAGATCAGTCTGGAGTGGTGCTCTCTACTGGTGTGGTGTACAAGGAGGTAGCAGAACAGCAGCATGCGTGGGGTGATTGTTCGGAACATAGGGGTCATGCATGGTGAGGCTACAGGTGAAGGAAGTGTAGAATGGATATCAGTCGGTGACCGGAAGGAAGTGTATTTGAAAGGTAAGGGGGCCCATTGCAGTGGATGTCCGGGTTGATAAATTAGCGGACAGAGAGGGTTGAGTTGGTGAGTGAAAAATGAACAACAGGTAGTGTCTTGGGGTGCAGATCTGGTTGTTGAAGCTGTACACAATGAAATTGCAAGTAATCTTTATGGGCACTTTGCACTTCGTGGGGAGGTGCAAAGTGGGGGCAAGTGAGAAGAAAATATGTTGGTGTAGTGTACAGCAACGTTGGGGATTTCATGGGGGGAGTCTGGTGTCCCCACAGGTGAGGGGGTCATAACAAGCTTAGGATCATAGGAAGTTACTAGGCTAATGGCTCTTGGGGATGTACAAGTTAGCCAAGGGAGGGTAACCCTTACTTTCAAGGGCAGCTCCTGCTTTTATCCAAGAGGGACTTGGATAGAATTATGTCACAGGAAGTTGAGTTTGTTCCAGAGTAAGGGTCATTTTGGGGGCAAACTTGCAGTGATCAGTCCCTTATGAAAAGTAGAATTGAAAGTTAATGGATTCTGTATGCGTGGATGTTGTGATTGTTGGACTGGAGCACAGTGAGGTTGCAGGTAATCTGACTGTGTGGGTCATTAGGACGCGTCCGAATTGGAGTAGTTTATGGTGGTGTAGGGTTAAGTTGTGGTAGGTTGGGCCATGGGAATGCTGAGCTGGGAATTGTTTATGAGGAGTATGGGGGTTTTCCACAGTTGGGGCACAGCAATCATAGGATCATAGAAGGCAAGGAGGTTAATGGTTCTAGGGCCTGGTGTGTTAGCCATGCTCAGTGGTTCCCACATGCTGTTCTAATTCTTTTTCAAGAAGGGCATGGATGGGACCCTTGTGTTGACCTTACAGTAACTATCTAGTTATTTTGTAGAGGGCTAGGGAAGTCCTTGATATGAAGTGGGAGTTGTTTCAATCATGGTATGTTCGGGGAGATAAACCCTTTAAACAAGTTTCATTCATGTTGTATATCAGGTAAGGTTTTAGACTTAGTAGCAGACATACCATTTAATTTTGTAGGCTGGTAGGTTTGCAGTACAGGTATGACTTATGGTGAGAAAAGGTTATGATGGAGCATTAGGGGTATGTGGGTGTTTTGAGGACATGTTTGCAACTACATATTTCATTGATAAGCAGAAGGTAGCAGGTTATGCTAGGCATTGTTTGGGATTACTAGCAGACGTAGGACAATTTTCATTTATCAGTCATGAAGGTCTAGAAGAGAAGGCAGGAACAAGTCACTGATTAAGAATGTTCTCAGCTGTGTGGGTCACTGAAATTGCATGTCAGTCAGTTTAATTAGGTTGCTGTGGATAGGGATACGTTGGTGCAGGTGACTATTGTGTTATATTTAGGAAATCTAAGGAGATGGCACTTGAGGCATATGGCTAGGGATAGTCATGAGGATTTAACTTTCTTTATGAATGTTGTGGGAGGTGTTGAGTTTCTGGGCCTAATTTGGTGGGGGTGGTTTGTGGTTGGTTGGGTGACAGGACGGAAGGATAAGGGGAATGTTGGATATTAGGGTTTTAATAAGGAATAGGTTTAGGAGAATGGTTGGGGATTAAGGTTTATATGACAGTGTTATGGGTCAAGTTTGATAAGGAATCAGTTTGCATTAGTAATGTAAGGCAGTTTATTTGGTAAAGGAGGATGTTGCTGTGGGTGCAGCAGTTGCATGCGTGGCAGGGCTAATAGAACGTACTAATTGCAGCTCATTTCATATTATTTGGGTGAAAAAGGGATGCGGTTAAGCAGAAAAGCAGGCGGCATGGCTTGCCTTGTTTTGATGGCTTTGAGTTTGGTGTTTTCATGCCTTGGCTTGGGTTATGGTTGTGGTGCATTTGGAGTTGTACTGATAACAGGCTATGATGGTGGTTTGTGTCTTACTGCATATAACAGGTATTTGGAGGGTTGACAAGATTGCTATTGAATGGGAATCTGAACAGAGAACTCATGTAGTGGTTATATTCAGTGGGCAGTTAAATGGGGCTGCAATCTGATGTGGGGGTATGCAGCTGCCTCTGGATGGTTTCAAGTGAAGAGACCTCATTTCATTATTTATATTCATTGGGCAGTAAATTGGGTTGCAGTGTGGCATGATGATATGCAATTGCCTTTGCGTGGTTTTAAGGGGCAGAGTGTTTAGTGTTTGGGTTGTCCATTTGGTTGGTAATACCCTGGGAATCATTGCAAAGGTTCCATTTGCCACTGGGTAAGGATTATTTAGCTCTTGTGCAGTGGTTATGCTACATTATGAAGTTATGGTTTGTTACTTTAGCATAGGAGAGGGATCATGGGTTTGCTTTCAGCTGTTAGGCAACTGGCTATATTTGTTAGTTATGTGATAGGGTGTTAGGAAGGATGACAAGGATCCAGCTTGGTTAAGGAGGATGGGGTACACTGAATGATGTTTGGCCAAATGCCTTAATGGTGGTTAAGTTGCTGGAAGTTTGATCGGAGAGAGGGAGAAGAGTCTGGTTAGGCTAGTGGGCAGAGAAGAGGAGCAGGCTTGCCATCTTCTGTTTCCCCTCTGGTGGTGGATGTTCAGTTCAATAAGCTGGGAAAGGCAAGTGAGCAGTTGTGCTCCTTGATCAAGTGAGTGGTTGCTCTGCTTGATAAGTAAATGTAAATAAGTAAACAGAGGTAAGCTGCTTATTTGGTTGGAGGTGATTCAATAAATGTTAACTGAAGTGAGTGGTGGTATGCTGCTTCATAAGTAAGTGAGTGGAGCTATGGATGCTGCTTACTGATCAGGATGAGTGGGGTCACGCTGTCTATGTTAATGTTACATGGATGTTATTTTCACTTATATCATGTTTTGGTTGAAATTAATGAATATTGTTTAACAATCCTGTTTATGGAAGTTTAATAAAGGATGTCAAATGTCATTTGGTGTGATATTTTTACTGAAGGGGACTGTGAAAATGAGGTTTGGAACAGACTGATTTGTCTAGGGACAGCTTCAATGTGGGGCTAGATAAATAGAGTAGTAGAAATTAGGAATGTAAGGGGAGGATAAGGTTGAACAGGAATGAGGGATGATTGGGAGGAAATGAGGTAAGGGTAGGGAGGGGCTTAAGGGGTTTTAGGCAAGTGTAACTTGAGTAGGAGTCACATTTTTTGGCATGAACTTGCTACCTGCCCTCCATCCCTTTTAGTGGGGATTGCAGCTATTTTCAGTGGGTATGGCACAGAAGAGGGGCAGGCTTAACCTCTTCTATTTCCCCTTTGGTGATGGATGTTCAATTCAATAAGTTGGGAAAGGTAAGTGAGCAGTTGTGCTGCTTGATAAGGAAATGCAAGTTAGCGGTTGTGCTACTTGATCAAGTGAGTGGTTGCGCTGCTTGATAAGTAAATAAGCAAGAGGAGTTAAGCTGTTTATTTGGTTGGAGGTGATTCAATAAATGGTAACTGAAATGAGAGGTATGTTGCTTCATATGTAAGTGAGTGGAGGTATGGATGCTACTTATTGATTAGGGTGAGCGGGGTCACGCTGTCCTATGTTAATGTTACATGGATGTTATTTTCACTTATATCATGTTTTGATTGAAATTAATGAATATCGGTTAACAATCATGTTTATGGAAGTTTAATAAAGGTCATCAAATGTCATTCGGTGTGATGTTTTTATTGAAGGGCCCGGGACAAGGTAAAACACTTTCATTTCTGCCTGCTGACTTGCCTATCAACTAACCCTGTTTGTTTCATGTTTTTGCTCTTTCCCTCATATATATGTATATGTATATATATATATATATATATATATATATATATATATATGTTTCAAAAAGTTTAAATTGCATTTGCCTTCTGCTTTTTACAGTTTTTGCACTTGTTTTATATCAATTTAAGTCGTTTTTGTATTGTATAACTGTTGTAGGCTACACACTAAAGTGCGCTAGCCAGTTTATAGCATTTACAGTGTTTTCTGTGTGTTTTTCTGCTGTTTCCTGAAAAAAACAAACAAAAAAATATATATATATTCTCTTTTCCCGCCTTTGCTGAACTAGATTAGTCCAGATTTCAGGTTTTGAAGAATTCTGGACTGTGGTATAGTTTCCTGTGTTGCCCATATCCTTACTTGGATAGGAGGAAGCTTCTCTGTTCACCAGTGAGAGCGGGGAGCTTTGAGCAACCTATCTGTCCCTGGAGGAGTGGTCTCAGCCCTGAAACTAGTAGCTTATTGGCCGTTTTTGGTCAATTCCTAATCTCTTTCAGTTTCCCTGATTTAAAACCCGCATTTGTGCGGTTTTGCATCAGTATACAACTCCGCACAGCTCCTTGTGGTGTCCTGCAGAGTGATACAGGCAACAGAGAGACCCAAGAGAGACTTTTCCAGATTTAAGTATTTTTTTCTCTGTTTTTTTGCTCCGACTGCCTTCTCCCGCCTAAAAAGTGAATTTCTAACTGATCTGTGCTTTAAAAAGTTTAAATTGCATTTGCCTTCTGCTTTTTAAAGTTTTTGCACTTGTTTTATATAAGTAAGCACTAATAAACTAAAGCACTACACCCTCTTATACTCCCTTTAAGTACTTGGCTCCCTATTGGTCCTTTTTGATCAGTCAAAAAGTAGTTCCTTATACTATTCTGGCATGTCCAAAAGTCAGTTTCGGGTTTACTCTCCAGTCCAGCTGGTGAATCTGGGAATTTTGAGGCAATGTTACAACTGCCTTATGTACACAGACCACCCTCTCCTCATCCCAACAAGCTCAAATATATGTGAGAGATGCAACTATATAGCCAAACTGGAGGCTGAGTTCTCTCAACCCAAT
The DNA here is from genome assembly GCF_019279795.1 of Protopterus annectens. NCBI lineage: Eukaryota > Metazoa > Chordata > Ceratodontiformes > Protopteridae > Protopterus > Protopterus annectens. Next base: position 949,265,085 of record NC_056725.1, on the reverse strand, counting down.
ACTGGCGCAGTCAGTCAGGAGGAGAAGGTAACCACACACACCACAAATCCAGTCTCACATAGACCTATCGCAACAGAAAACCAAACACATAAACACACAAAAACATACTCGGAGGCTCTAAATAAAAATCTGCCCAAGCAGCAGAGACCTCCAAAGCAGACATCCAAGCAACCGCTACCCCACAACAATACCCACGTATCACATAGTTCACAAAGTCAGTGTGCCACACAGTCACAGCCCTTAAGGCTAAACAACACACCTAATATACTTGTAATAGGTGACTCTATTGTCAGACACACTGACGTCCCACTCACCAGGCTGAACAAGGAGAAGGTCACTGTAAGCTGCCTGTCGGGTGCCAGGATCTGCCACATAACACAAGCACTCAGGTCACTCCAAAGCAAGTACAAATATGACTCAGTTATTGTCCATGCTGGTGTGAATGACCTGAGACGTACCTCCCTGAACTACATGAAAAGAGACATAGAGGAGCTCTCTGATCATGTAGCCCAGGCCGGTATGACCCTGACCTTGAGTAGCATCTTACCCTCACCAAGAATGATGCCACAGTATAAAGACAAAATGATCAATTTTAACAATTGGCTAAAGTATTGGTGTCATTCAAAGGGGATCCAGTGTCTGTCAGCCTGGGATGACATGCTCGACAAGCCACGTTGCTTCGCTAGGGACGGCTTGCACCTGTCACCCCTGAGCTTTCGAACACTGGCTAAGGCTCTTGCCACCCCCATAGTGCCTTTTTTAGGCAAGGCTCAAAAGACAAACCCACCTCCATAGACAACACAAAGAAAAAGAAACTAAGGGTAATGCTGCTCAACGCCAGAAGTCTAAACCTCAAGATGCACTCACTCAAGGCTCTCCTCAGTATGGAGAATATCGATATCTGTGCAGTAACAGAAACCTGGTTCAAGGCTCCTGAGAGCACCCCAGCACTACCAGGTTATACCTCATACCATGCTTTTCGGCCCCAAAACTCAGACTGAACCACAAAAGGAGGGGAAGTATCCATATTCATCAAAGATACCCACACCTCCAGGTTAGTGGCACTGCATGAAGCATCGGAGACCATCCATGTGCAACTAACAGTGGGAAAAACTGCCTTTCAGTTTGTAGCCTACTACAGACCACTCTCCCAAACTCAGGAACCCCACTCGGCTTTCCTGAGAACACTGGAGAATATGAAGGTCTCTCCAAACACCATTATATTGGGTGACATCAACTACCCAAACATAGACTGGAAGCACTACTCAAGCCCCAACACCCTCGCCCAACAGTTCCTAGAATTTATAAACTCAAATGCTTTGGAACAACTGGTCACCACTCCCACAAGAGGGGAAAACATATTGGACCTGATCATCACCAACATGGGGACTCTGTGTTCCATGCCAGAGGTATACCCCTCACTGGTAAGATCTGACCATAAATTAATCTCACTGGACATCCATATCCCGTCCCCACCCCCAGCCAAGGAAACCACGGTGAAGAACTTCTCAAAAGCAAATTTCACACTTACCAAAACCGAGGTGGAATCCTTCAAAGCCCCCAGGCCAGTGGAAAATACAGCCCAAACTGCAGAATCCTTTACAAACGCTTTCTATGGACACCTACAGAAATGCATGGATCGTGCTATCCCAGATAAAACCAAGACTCATTACTCCAAAGGCAGGAGACCTGTCTGGTGGACCCCAGCCATAAATAAGCTATACAACAGAAGGAGGAAGCTACTACATGATAGAGCAAAATCCCAAAAAGGGAAGGCATCTCTAATCAGTACTAGCAAGAGACTACGATCCCTCATAAAATCATCTAAGGCCAGCTTCGAAAGAAAAATTGCACAAGATGCTAAAGATAATCACAAGGCCTTCATTAGTTATGTCAGGAACCTGGGTGGCAACTCCCAGATATGCTCTGAGTTAGTTCAAAATGACAAAAAATACACTGAACCCACAGACATTGCCAACATCCTGGCCGACAGGTTCAGTGCAAACTCCCCCCCCCCTTCCCCCCCAAAAGAGCAAATGTCTATCCCAATAGAGTGTAGCCTCCCTGACATCACAGATGCACAGGTGAGAGCTGCCCTCTCCAAAGCAAAAAACACAGCATCAATGGGACCGGACGGTGTCCTGGGCTGCGTCTTACACAAACTCCAAGAAGAACTGAACCCTCACATAAAGTCACTGTTCAATTTCAGCCTTACTACAGGATATGTACCTAAGGAATGGCATACAGCAACAGTGGTCCCACTCCACAAAGGTGGTGCCACAACAGACCCCGGAAACTATCGCCCTATAAGCCTAACTAGCCTGGTATGCAAAGCTATGGAGCGTGTCATCACGAAACTCATAAACAAAGACATTGGGAACCTCCAAACACTGGATCCTACCCAATTCGGCTTTGTTAAGGGCAGATCATGCCTCTTTAACCTGGTCGACTTCTTTGAAACAGTCACCAAGGCCATAGATGAAGGGAAGGTAGTCCATACAGCCTACATGGACCTCACAAAAGCCTTCAACACAATACCCCACTTGGACATCATAAATAAGCTCACCAGCTTAAATATCAACCCCTATGTCACAAGATGGGTTGCAAACTGGCTCAGGGATAGAACCCACATGGTCAGAATTGCAGGTGCCATGTCAGACTCTAAACCAGTTACAAGTGGTGCCCCACAAGGCTCAGTCCTGGGACCTCTCTTGTTCGGTATATATTTCTCTGAGGTACAGGCTAACATGGGAGGACTATGGCTGACCAAGTTCACAGATGACTGCAAACTGGGTGCCATAATCGACTCGCTGACTGACACAAGCATCCACCAAAAGGGTCTCACAGAGACGGATAACTGGTGCCAGAGCCATGGCCTAAAGCTAAATGCCAAAAAGTGGATAGTCATCCCCTTTGGGAAAAACAAAGTGCCCACAAATTACCACATAGGTGGTAATCCATTAAGTACGGAAGAAGTAATTAGGGATTTGGGGACCCAAGTAGATAGCAATCTCTCCTTTGACAATCATGTTGCCAAAGTGGTTAGAAAGACCTTCTATATAGCCCACCTTATCATGAAAGGGTTCACATCTAGATCAGGAGAGGTCATTGTGCCCCTCTACTCATCACTGATCAGGCCCATAATTGAATACAATGCCCCATTTGGGATGTACCTTACCCGACACCTGCAGCAACTGGAAAGACCCCAAAAGTACCTCACCAAGAGGATCAAGGGACTCAAACAGATGCCCTATGCAGTTAGGCTAAAGAAACTCCAGCTCTACTCAGTTGCTTACCACCTACTCAGAGGCGATCTGTGCCTGACGTATAAAGCCATGTCCAACCCAGAATTAATGGACATGCTCCACCTCAGGAAATCCAAATCCCTTAGAGCTACACGTTCCAGGGACTTAAACCTCAGCATAGAAATAAATAGGACATGCTGGAGGGACAGATTCATATCTCAGAGGCTCCCCTCACTCTGGAACAAAATCCCAATCCATGTTAGGCAGAGTCCCTCAATGACCCTCTTCAAGAGAAATCTTGACGAGTGGATGGGAGATCGTAGGTTTACCCCTGGGATCTCTTCTGTGTCCCTACTAGACAGAGGCACAGTAAACTAATCTCAAAAGGGCTATCTTCTGTGACCTACTATACAGAGGCACAGTCAACTAATCTAAAAGGGTGGTGAAAGCCAAACACACTCTGGCTGGCCTTATAAATGCCCTAGGGCAGATAGCCTAGTATCAACCTATGAACCTATATATATATATATATATATATATATATATATATATATATATATAATTATATGTATTGCTAGTTAGCTACAATAGTCAGTCAAAAATGTCAATACTATGCTTTCATTAATCATATTGTTCTGAAAATGAGATATTAATGCAAAATATGTAGTACTTGTAATTTTTAAAGTGGATGACTTACTTATTTATTTATTTCAGTTTGGTGACCGGGGGGTCCACTGAGCTTGAGAGCCCATTTTCAGTGGAGGCCCGGGTAGAAAAGCTCCAACATTACATAGTAAAACATTAGATATTGGATAAAGTTACAATTCATGATACAGATACATAAGATAAGCAAAATACAGTTGATATGGAGGGTGTAGAAAAAAATAGAGACATATACAGGTAAATTGGTAAGGCTTCACATTACATAGCAGACATTGAATTTGTGGATTAAGTAACTCTTCAAAATTCAGACATGAACTGGTACCTTGGTAAAGCTACACTTTACATAGTAAGCATTAAGTATTCAGATAAAGTACCACTCAGGATGCAGATACATAAGATAAGCAAGTTATAGTAGCAAATGAGGGTGCAGACACTTTTGAGAACAGAGACATGAACTGGTGCAGATACTTTGTAGAACAGAGACATGAACTGGTACATTAGTAATTTAGCAAATAAGTCATATGTTGCAAGGAGAAAATTCCAGAGTGTATATAGAATGTGTGTCTTGTTTGGGTGCCAGAACAGGTACAAATGAAGGTAGAGGAGAACCGGGAATGAAAACTAAATAATATGTATGAAATATACAAGAAATAATGCTGAAGAGAGAATCATTTCTAGAGGTGTTAAGAAGTAATTTCTAGAGGTGTTAAGTAGTAGGCAAAGGGGAAGTAGGGAAAATATGATTTAAAGTGAGGAGAGAAGGCTAGGTGGGTAAAGTGCAATTGCACTTCCACTTAGAGAATAAGTACGAATGGAGATGTGATTTGAAGTTGTTAGTGTTTTCAATAGTTCGTAGAAAAGGAGGGAGAGAGTTCCATTTTATGGCTAGGGAGAAGGACAGGAGGTGCCATCCAGCAGGGAGGGTTGGTTTGTAGACAGTGAGAAGGTTTAGGTGGGAAGATCTAAGTAGCCTGTTAAGAGTGTAAGGTTGTAGGAAGTTGGAAAGTGCAGGGCATATGGTAGGGTTAAAGAATAGCTTATGGACAGTAGTAAGTTGGAGGTAGTTGAGATGGTTGGGAAGGTCTAGCCAGTTAAGTATGTGGAGGGCAGAGCAATGCTGGGAAGTGTGTTGGCTTTTATGGCAAACTTGGAGATTTTATTGTAATAACTTTCCATTTTGGAAGAGATGCAGGCAGATAGGTTAGTTAGTATCAGAGCTCCCAACCATCCCGAATTACTCGGTTTTTACCGAGATTTGGGGTCCAAATAAAGGGGTGCCACGATTCCTGTGTGGCACCCTTTCATTTCCGATTTCTTTGCTTATTTTTTGAATTTTCGCGCTGCTGGAGCTGACATCATCATGTGTGTAATGACGTCAGCTCCGCCAGTGCTACCAGCCAGTCGGAACTGAGCTCAAGGAGCTCACGTCATCATTTCTAGCTGGCTGCGAGCGGGTCGAGAATTTGAAAATAACTGTTGCTGCCGAGAAAAGAATGCTGGCTTTGGACTTTGCTTATTTTGGATGGAAAGAACTGCCGAGAGAGAATGCTTTTGCTGGCTTGCTTCCTTATGCTGCCATTTGGACTTTGCTTTGGCTTGTTTATGCTGCTGTGAATGTTGCTTTGGCTTGCTTATGCCGCTGTGAACTGCCGAGAGAGAATGCTTTTGCTGCCGTTTCAAACTGCTGGGAATTAGGTAAGGAACAAAGGGTGTGTGTGTGTGTGTGTGTGTGTGTGTGTGTGTGTGTGTGTGTGTGTGTGTGTGTGTGTGTGTGTGTGTGTGTGTGTGTGTGTGTGTGTGTGTGTGTGTGTGTGTGTGTGTGTGTGTATGTGTGTGTTCAGCAGTAGTATTCTAAGCACTAATTGGATTCAATTGGATTAGTTGTTAACTGATGCCTTTGAAGAAGGCTTGTTTGTGTTTCTTATGTCAGAATTGTTTTAAATTAGTCAAAAATGCCTTGCTTCAAAAATTATGTGCAGTTTAAAATTCATTTGTAAGCGATGTTAATGCAGAGTGCATCATTTGGAAAGGGTCGCTTTTGTATCGTTTTACATAACAAAATGATAGCGTAAGTTATGAATGTATTATTTCATTTTATTTTACTAAATACTTCCGGCAACGTTTGAAAGCCCGTAGGGTTGTCAGAGGTGCTTTGAGCAAGAAAACTGTCACTTGGTAAAGTTGCAGTCTATTTGTAAATGTTTTTGTTGGTTTGAGCTTGCTAAGGGAGGTGAGGGAGAGAAAAAGTGGGCTGTGCTGTTGATGTTTACAAGGAATTTGGTGTTTTGTTGTTACGGATTCCTCGCCGGCGTAATAAACACTGTAACAAAGTGGCTTGGAGGAACTGGAAAACATGGACTAAGGAATTTGTTTATTTTCTGTTTGCACCCTAAAAAGATAACAGTATACACAGTTGATAGATGTGACTCTTGTTGCTCCAGACTTGAGATTTATTTCTTCCTGTGTTCGAGATCGTTGGCTGTTTAATAGTATTTTGAATTTTTCAGTTTATATTTTTTTCTTATGTTTCTGGCTCATATTGATTTTAATATGCCTTTTTCAAAGACTTGAATGTATGAGGTTGCCACTTAATGTATAATGTTCTGGATGTTCTGCATATATGTTTCTGTCACCAAAATATAAACTGGTGCTACTGTATTACGGGTGTTTTATTCATGCTTTCTGTGGAAAATGTTGTTGCTGTTAGTGGAAAGTGATGCTTTAATGTATTGAATGTGGCATGTTTTGTGGGGAATGGTACAAGTGGTGATTTAAAACTTTGACTGGAGTACTGGAGTGGTAAAATTGTACCCAGACCCCCCCCCCCAGATTTTTTTCAATCACGTAGTACTTGATCTTTCAGACCATTAACAACTAGCTACATGGGTAGAGTTATGGTCTTGTGTGTAGTAGATCTTTGATTTGAGTCCATAACAGGAAGAATATGTCTGTAAATAAATTAATTGATAGTGTGCTGCTTGTTATCGGTACTAGTTATCATTATCTTACAGTCCAGTCTTCACTGTGTCATTGTGCTGTTCCTTATTTTAAATGACTTGGGCATGTTTTATGTTGCTATGTCTGGTGGAATGTGGATAATGGCAGTACTTAAGGAATCTACAGCTTTCCCAACATAAAGTACTTGGATGTCTATGGTCAGGAGTGATAGTAGGGGGTGAGAAGTTAGTCCTGTGGCATTAGTATTTCAGTGTTTCCTTGACTACAGGTTAAATTTTAGTATAGTTAATTTTGATAGGGGACCACTTCTGTGTCTCTGCTCAATGGCGGCACAGGAAAATAACTTTCTTGGGTGGTGTAAGACAAGGAATCTTGTTGGCTAGGCTTACATAGGCCCTTGAGGCCGATAGCCTAGTACCTACCTATGAACCTATGAATCTATGAAATGCAGCGGTTTGGCAAGGGATGTGACTGTTGTGTTTAAGTTCAGTATTAAACCTATGAACTTAAGGAACAAATGGGTATGAGCATTTATAACTTGCTGTCCTTCGAGAAGCTTACTTGCTGTGTCAGTAATTAAAACAATGGCATTTTTTGTTACCTCTGTTTATGTGTGATTGATAGGCATGTATTATTTTTGATGGAAATGAATGATTCTGACTTTAGGGGAAGGTTTTTCTATAAAGTGTTATAAATCCATCTAGCCACAGACTGACTCTATTATTTTTGGACATGGGGCCTGGTGTCACTTCAACAGTGATAGTTATCAGTGTTGATATATTGAAAAGTTACCGAATCGATACTTTGGTTTTAGTGCTACCTTTATTGGGCTGTTAGTTCTCCCAGTAGTGCATTTTCAGAATCAGATCAGGCATTACCTTAGAGCACAGATAGAGGTTATCTCAAGTATTCTATAAGAACAACAGTATAGAGAAGGTTCTTAAGGTATTTATAAGTAGTCTAAAGTTTCTTGCTCTGTTGTTTTAGTAAGAAGTCATACTTTGTAAGCTGGCTGATGTAGCATAGTACTGTGTTGGATCAGTAAGGTGTGTATGTGATATAATGGTATGATTAAGCATATTATTAAGAATTAAAAGAGTTTCAGAGATGATTCATTAAGTTTCAGTCTTCCTGTTTTTTAAACTGCTGATTTAGCATAGTGGTATGTTGCACTGACTGTAGTGTATAGTGTTCTGGATTCAAGACTTGCCAGTAACATGCATGGTGGTAACACAACATTTTATTCTAGCAACTTTCCAAAATCATACAAGCAGTGTTTAAAATGTGTCCCTGGTTTTTGACCTTTTGCCCCCCGCCAAAAAAATTGAAAATAATTGCGAGAAGCTGAGCAAGATGCCTATGACTTACACTACTGTCATTCTGTTTATAGTTTGGGTGTAGAAGTAGACTTTTATGATGGAAATGTTCTGAATTGGTCAGTTTTGTAATTATTGGTTCATGCATTTTCTTTCATTGCCTACGGTATAGCCTACTGGAAAAATGTTCATTCAAATAAATTTAAAATGTGCTCTGTCTAACAAGTGTGCTGTATTATACAAGGAATATAACTTAATAAAGTCAGGAAGGTGTATCAAAGAAAAGAACACATGTATGTTTTTTGTTTTGTGTGCAAGGGGCCAATGATTTGAAAACAGCCCAAAGGTAATCTTTATCCATCACTGGCCAGATGCATTTCTTTGGATGTGATGCAGGTTTCAATGTTGTTTCAATAAATGTGAGTTTCAAGGGCAGAGAAGTTTTAATGCCAAGTCTATTTTCATTGTGAGACAGTATTGCTTTGTTTATCAGATGTCTGTTAGTGTTTGTGCATTGATGTGCTGCAAAATGTAAAAATAAAATCCAAATAATCATTGCAGAAGTAAAGCAGTATGCACACATTAGTGTTTATGGAAAATGAGGCGAAATAGCCAAGTAATGGAACACTGGAATGGCTGTAGTGGGACTCTGGTGCCATATTTCGGTTGTCTGTTCATCAGTTTGTGTTTGAAAGTTGGTATCCCACAATTCCATTGGAGTGGGCAGGGTTATGTAATTATGTATGCAAATTTGATGGTAATCAGCGTACAGATTTGTACCTATCTTTCATGGCCCTTGTCCAGATTTTTGATGTTTCCAGGTTGAGAGGTATGGTTAGTATGGGTGCACCATACATTAGAGTGGGGAGAAGGTAGGTGGTGGCAAGGGTTTGTCTAGTAGAAGGAGTGAGATGGTAGATGTTTCTATATAGCTCCGTGTTTTTGATGGGTTTTCTTGATATTTAGTTGAAAATGTGTGTCAAATTTTAGGTGTTCATCTATGGTGACCCCAAGTAGTTTAGCATAGAGAACAATTTCTATAGTAGAATTGTTGTGGCTTCTGATTTGGAAAGAATTATTATCAAGTGGGCAGGATTTTGAAGGAGTGAAGAGTAGTATTTTAGATTTGTTAGCATTTAGAGATAGACGATTTTGCAACATCCAGTCCTCAGTGGCAGAGAAGGCAGTTTGTGTGTAAGACTGAAGTTCTGGGAGGTTGGTGGCTCTACAGATTAAAGTGGAGTCCTCAGCATATTGTACTATTTTAGTATCTGGTATGGCTGAGTGGAAGTCATTGACAAAGATGTTAAACAGCATAGGGCCAAGAATAGATCCTTGGGGAACTCCAGCAGGGGTGGGAAGGAAGTCAGAGGTGCCTTTCTTCCATTTTACAACTTGAGATCTAGCAGATAGATAACTTGAAAACTAGGACAGGGAATTATGAAAAAGGTTAAGATTAGCCAGATGGCTGAGGAGATGGGTATGGGAGATAGTGTCAAAAGCTTTGGAGAGGTCTAGTAGAATGGTAGAAACTATATTTCCAGAGTCGCAGGCATGGTTGACTATATCTAAGAATGAGAGAAGAGCAGTAATAGTACTATGGCCAGGGCGGAAGCCATTTTGGGTTTGAGAGATTAGATGGTTTGTGGTTAGGAAGGGCATTAGTTGGGTGTGAACGCATTTTTCCAGTGTTTTGATATTGGGGAGAGGATGGCTATGCGGCGAAAGTTAGAGGTATTATTATTTTTAACACTTTGTGAAGAGGATGTATAAAGGTAGAACGCCAGAGCTTGGGGGCATAAGATTCTTGTATGGATCTGTTAATGAAGATGCTAATGAGGAGGGTGATGCCATCTGCATCAATTTTTAAGAACTTAGAGGGAATGTTATCTGGGGCAATGGAGCATGGTTTCAGCTTGCTGAGGAGTTTTTTATGTAGGAAGTTGGAATTGGATTAAGTTCAAAGGTGGGGGGGTTGGGTTTAGAGGCTGGGGTAGAATGACTAGCTTGTAAGGGTGGGGTGTTTGGGAAGGATTTAGTTCAGCATTAGAGTTAATAAAGAAGGAGTTGAAAAGAGAGGCAATTTCTGGACCAGTTTTAGTAGTATCAGGGCAAGGGTTGTTTTTAGTGTCTGGGTGAAGGAGTGAGTTGATGGAGTTCCAGAATTGTTTGGGTTTTGTGGAGTGGTTGGTCTGGAGTTTCATATAGTAGGATTGGTTATCCTTGATTATGTACAGGAATATTTAGAAATTTTGCCTAATTTTTATCATCTGTCCCCTGCAAATAAAGTGAGAAGTTGACAGTGCTCAAGTGCTTTACTGGCTCTCAAGCCAGTAAAACATTTTCTGCTTTTTTATTTAAAAAGTAGCACAAGGACCATATACAGGATTATGATGAAGGCTTCACTCTCAAGTTGAATTTCTTGGTATCCATGTAAAAAACCCATAATAACCTGGTTATGACTGGAGACCCAATCATAAGTCTCTATATTCAGTATGAAGCAAAGCCAGATCAATGGCTGAATATTTTATGATCTACACAAGTCAAATGATTTCAGCATTCAAACTTTTATTCAAGAAATTTTGTGGAAGAAGGTCAGTATAAGAGTGCTTTAGTAACTAATTTTAGAACACCAGACATGGCAGAGACAAACACTACACTGATAGTAATTTTGTACATTATCGACTGTTAAATCATTATGCTAGTATTTTGGATGTAAAAGTTTAACTAATTATGAAAGACTGAAATATCTGAATTTATACACTGCCTCATATAAATAACTAATAGAAGACCTCATTCTGGTATATAAGACATTTATAAACAACTATCTCTGGTAATGTCTAGGGTTATCAAACAGTGTTACAGAACCATTCCACAACCTGTGCAGAAGATTATATAGGAATGAGAGATGTATTAATTGTTTCTCAGAAAGACAGAGAGAACCTGATGTTTGGAATAGACAGTCAGATTATATTAAAGCAAACACTAGATATACTTAAAAACAATTTGGACATATTATTGGGAAAACTGCCTGGCTGTCCCATAATGCAAGACTGTGTAGCTGAATGTCACCCTAAATCAAACCAAAAAGTATAGTGTCACAATGCAGTAAATTGTAGCACCTGTGGGTTGTATCAGTTCCTCCTCACAAAAACGTGCTTGTGAGTAGGATTTATTTCACTGATTTCTTTCTGTAAAACATGTAAATCCAACTCACCTGCTCTATCCTCCCATGATGACATTTGTAAGGCCAAATGCTATAATAGTTCAACAGTAAAAAATACATAAAAATGGGCCAGAGACCTACATCATCTGAAAACTGTATTACTTATACAATCTAATGCACTCCTGTGAAAGCAATGTAACTTAATTTTATCAAAGCAATTTCTTTTATCAAGAAAAGATGCTGCATATTCTTCATCATGCTTTTTTTCTTTGAAGCAAGTAAATCAGTTACACTTGACTATTCATGATGCTATTCTTTATGCATTTGAATTCTGAATTTCTTTAAAAGTTCAACATGCAGCATTTCTGGGCCATCTGGTACAGTTTTTGAAGGTTGTGATAATCCCACCTTGCAAAAGCACTGTTGGTGGAAGTCAATGTATATTGAATGATGAGTAACATTCTGCATGTTCCTTCTTCATGATAAATAATACACTGGCTCAGATATGTATATTACCATTGCTAATAAACACAGCAGAGGACCATTGCAGTTGCAGATGCTAACATGACTGCTTTGCATTAGGACATAATTTCCTTCCATTAGGTTACAGTACCAAACCTTTCACAACAGGTAGCACAATCACTTTTCATAATATCCATGCTGAAATTCATAGGTTGTTATTAAGTGTGTGGTTTAGGAGACCACTGAAGAGCCTAGTCCAATTTTCCTAGTTACCCCAGAGCACTGTCTGGTTAAGTGACACGCTCAGAGTCATATAGTCATGGAGGGAATCAAACCATTTACTAAAGAAGCAGTTTGTTAACAATGCATAGCCTTAATTCTCTATGTTAACTGCCAGTTTAAGTGATATTACAAGCATGTTTTTACTTACAACCTCTTTATTTATGTTGCAATAGTGTATTCTATTACTTACTAAATATGTGCTGCTTGCTGCAGCGCTATCAGCAGGTACAAGTTTTTACTTGTTGATCAACAGTATAAGACTACTTATTTGTGCATTTGCACCCCAGAGCTATGTGATTTCAGTATTTTACTCTAGTGTAATCAACAGTTCATTTGAGAAAACAATGCATTTTTCAATCAGCAAAAAAAAAACATAATATTTCTTCTCCGTGATGAACTGTATGTGTGAAAGCAGTATAATTTATAATCAGCAGCAGAATGTTGCACACTGCTTCTCATGGGTCAAAAGTACTTATGGCATCAAGATAAGCAAGACAATTCTTTTACAACAGCAAATGTGCATTATTCTGCATCTTCAACTGCATGAATTTTGTTTTAATGTTAAGAATAGAATACTGAGCAACAGTATTTTTAAAGCAGTGTAATTTCTCACCAGGATTAAAATGATATGTATTGTTCCACCTTAATCATTTAGCATAATATTGTATGTTGCCTCTCCTGATCAAGAGCACTTGTGCAAGTAAATGTTACTATCAGAAAAATGCAAGATATCATCTATCTGTGATCAATTGAAATTCTCAAATCAACATAACTTTTTAATGAAAAGCAAACTGCAGTATGCTGCTTGCCAACAGCCAAAACTGCTTGTAAAAGCAATACTATTTTTAATAAACAGCAAAATACTCTACGAAGCTTTCCTATGATTAATGCAATTGTTTCTAATCAGCAACACAAAGATGTATTATGCTTTCCCATGACAACAGTACATGTATTTTTAAATTAACCCTAAATTGTTGTGTTTTGCTCCTCCATGATCAATAGAGTTATTGTGGTAAAGCAGATATTTAATTACATTTAAAATGCTGTGGGTTGCTTCCCTGCAGTCACTTAGCAAAAATGATTCATTTTACTTAATCTCTATTAACATTGTCTATGCAAGCAATAGAATATTTTAATCAACAGAAACATGTATGATGCTTCCCCAAAAATGTGTTAAAGCAATGTCATTTTTTATCAAAGTAAAATGTTGCAAGTTACTTACTTGCAATTTGTTTTGATTGCATATCTTTAACTACTAGGGTTCCAGTTTATTCCATTTCCAGAGACTCTCATGGTTTCAGTTACAACTGCAAGCAACAGGTAGCACACTTGCCTTTGGTGCTGGAAGACAATGGGGGGGTGGATTCTATTCCCACTCCAGGTGATTGGACTGCTGACACTGCAGTGCAGCATTAAGAGGGTGTTTAACTTCAGAGTACATCACCCTTTGGATGAGACATTAAAACAAGGTCCCATCTGCTTGAATTGGTGCTAGTTCAATGGATATAAAAGATCCCATGGCACCTATCAAATAGAGCAGGGGTTCTTCATTTTACACAACATAAAAAAAAACATTGTTAACATATTTACAAAATGTACACATTTGCAGGCACATTTCTATTGCTTTTACTATTTATATTTTTCTGTAAAATATATTCATTGTAATTCTTCCATAACTGATTCCCACTCCTACTTCCACAACCATAATCTAATTTATTTATATCTTTCAAAATTCATCTCTCATTAAAAACACATTCTTTCATTCCAAATAAACCAAATTACATAAAATAAATTCTTATTTACCCTTTCTGACATATTATTTTTTCCTTGTTCTTATAATATACAAACATAACCATATTCATATCTATATTATGTCATTAATAAAACAATCTTCAGATAACTTTTTACAGAGTTTCAACATTCTTTTATATTTCAGAAAAAAAACATGCTTTGTCCCTACAAAATAAACACCTTTTCAACTTTCTTTTTATGTGACATATTTAACTTTACTGATAACTTATTTATTCACTACTAGTCCCCACTGGAAATCCTTACACTCAATTATATTGGCATACCTCTTTTTTTCCTGACTTTAATGGCTTTAATACTTCTTCTTGCACATTTTCCCATGAATGTACATAATATTATTTCATCACATTATCATATCACATCCATCTATATCTCTCTATATCAACATTTATTTTCATAGTGTTAGTATTTTTGACAGTTTTTAATTTCATTTACATATTCTTTTTCTCTTTTTCTTAATTTCATCATCTCCCTGAACCTTTTGTAATTATATTTAAACATTCTCATTATTAATTACTATTACTCCTCCTTTACCCATTTTCTATGTAAGTTCAAAGAAACAGAATAAGCAACTGAATTTAATAACCCCAATACCCCTTTCACCTTGACACATTTACAACACACCTCTTTTAACTTGAACCCCATATGAAAGAAAATGCCAACTGCACAATTTCCTTTTCTTATTTTTGTACAACCACATAAGTGTTTGACATATTTGCTATTTTCCCATTAATAATGAATTCACTAGATAAACCTTTTTCCTGAATGCTAATCTACACATCCTCCACAGAAGACATATTTATTTAATTTCTTTTATTAAACCCTCCCACTGCATCACTACATAGGATTTCCCAAATTTTATCCCTAGCAAAGATTCTTCATTCATTGAAAATTACACAACCTTAATTTTTGCCATATCACCCAGACCCTTACTTTTATCTTTATTCAAGGCCATTCCCATTTCCTTTAAACATTCACCCAGAAAAAAGCATGCTTGCCTCATCCATATTTTATTCTTAGCAACTACTGTTACATTTCTGTGTATGTCAGGACTACTGGAATCACCACCTCTTTTTGCATCACATATCTAGTATCTTTCATTTTATAAGCTATTTCACTAATTATCACACTCTTTACCAGTGCAAACAATATTCCACTCATGGGACATCCTTGCTTTATACCACATTTCATACATATTTCATTACTAAGCCACCCATTCAGTAACACTCTCACTCTGTTGTTTTCATATGCTGAAACATGCACTCTCCTAATTCTGTTACCTATTCCATAATTCTCCATAACATTCCACAAAGCATCCTGACCTACTGTATTAAACACATTGCTAATATCACATACCATAAGTTTCATATCATCCCTTTTACTTATAATATCATCCACAATTTGTCTCACAACTAACAATTCTTTCTCTTTTATACCATATATACTTTATCCCATAATATTCCTCATCCTTCCTTCCATTCTTCTCTGTATCATTCTTTTATAAAGTTATAATCTGTGTTATTTAGTGAGATGGGTGTCCATATTTTATTTCATTCTTCTCATCTTTCTTCTATATAAATTTTAATACCCCGCTGTATAACTCTTCATAAACAAATCCTTTATTCAACTTTTCATTCAGTACATTTACAAAATACTCTCTTTGCCAATTCACCAGTTTCTTATACATTCCATACGCTATCCCATCTGAGCCTGATACTGAATCAGCATTTACTCTCCTAAGTAAATTTTACTTTCTTTCATTGTGGATTTGCTTTTGCTTTCCACTCTCAATTATTTTCCATCTTTTTACTCTTTTATATATTTTCCACATGCTGTACAACACTCATAATTTTCTCTCATGTTCGTTTTACCTCTCATTTACATTTTTAATTTTCCTCATTATACTAAAATCCTGCTTTACTATTTTACCCAGATATGCAGGTATCCCTTTCCTTTTACCTTGCAAATGTAATTTCTGCATAAACAGTAATGCCTATTTTTTTGAGATTTATTTTTTGTATTTCTTTTCCATATCATAATAATCTACTCTTATTAGTATCTAAATTCTCTAATATATTTTATATTTCTGATACTTTACCTCTTCTTTCTTATATCATCCCGCTATTGAAAAAAAAAAAACACTTGTTATACCTCTTTTCAAATTCAGCCCACACAAGTTTTATAGAAGTCCTTCACTGTTATATGATCTTTCCATAACTGCAATACTTTCCTCTCTCTGACTTCATGCCACAATCTCTCCTTCATTCTTTTTATTCCCTTTCCTATTTTAGTATTTTCCCTTTCTTCCATCACCTCCATTCATATTGTTAACTGATCTGAAAAAAATGTCACAACTGTACCACCATCTCCTACCGCCAGACCTTCCAATAATATAAAATAATCTATTTCAGATCCAAGTACCACTCCTGTACAAGTCTATTCACTTTTCTTGCATACAGATAATTTACCACAGTTTATCACTTCCTATATTTTTACATATTTCTATTTATTTTTACATTTTCTCCTTAAATTAAAATTAAAGACCCCTGCAATTATAATTTTCATGTTAACCACCTCATAGTCTAACATTTGATGAAACAGATTCTCTCTTTCCTTGGTAGGTATATATGCATATAATGCTATAATTCTGCAAACATCTTCATTCTACCACATGTTCACAACAATTAACCTTCCCAGCCTTATCAATGTTTCATCCACTATTGTCACTGTTTTCTCACACAACACAGCCACTCCAGAACAATGTTCTCTTCCTAAGTTCCATATTATATTTCAGCCCCACAATTTTTCTGTTTGCAGTCTTTCTTCATTAGTTAGGAATCTTACATCCTCTCACAGAAAAACATCCCCATCACATTTAGCACACCATTCCAACATCCCTATCTTTTTTACACTGTTCACATTTCTTATACTGTTCACATTTACTGAAAGTACTCTGAAGTTGCTGTGTTTCTTTTTTTTTAAGTTTTGGAGAAATACTTGTCATTTATTTCTTATTTTTACTCTTTTCCCAACGGAATATTTTTCCTGGGTTTATGTACAAATAATCCTTGGTCAGAATCAGAATTTTCATTGGCTAGAACTTCAAAAAATTATCAATCCCTTTTATTGATCTCTCTTCCTTCATGCACTCTCTCTCATATTCCCCTCCATAGTTTTTCCTTTTTCTACAGTTTCGTCTTCACCTATTTCATCCTCTCTCCAACCACTTATTTTCCTTCCTCGTTTATGTTTTCTTTTCTTTCCCTTTTTTTTTTCATTATTTACTGTTGTTTTCTTGACGATCCATCCAAAAAGTTTCCATTTTTTACACAACCTGCACTCAGAAACAGACCTTCTTGCCATGTGTCCTTTCTCTTCACATTAGTTACATTGTACCTTGTCATACTCATTAATTAAATGAGAAAAGTCCCTCCAAAAAGAAACATGATTTTGGTAAGCCAGCATATCTTAATGTCCCTCTATGATCAATTACAAAAATAACACTTGAAAATTGTTTTACCGTGTTTTTTTTTTTTTTTTTTTTTTTTTTACATTTCAAAACAGCCTTTAGCTTTCAGCCTCCATTCCATACCTTTCCCTCCTCTCTAACTTTCACACTATTACTAACAGTTTCATACAGAACCTGCAATCATTTTTTAGCATCTTCTTCCAGCTGTTCAGTTCCAAATTGCAAAGTAACATTTTTTTTTTAACATTTAAGTTACTACAAGAAAACAAATAATTGTTCTATGGATAAACATCCTTCTTTTTGCTACACAGTTCCAGACATTTCATCATCAGTACATCAGTTTCAAATATAAAGTCACAAAAGTCTCTGTCTAATATATATGTCTACTTCAAAAGACCGAAAGCCCACTTACCCAAAGATGAAAAGACTGAGACAGCAACACCAAATCTTCATTTAAATGACTCCTCACATAACAAACAATTTAACCAGGGAAAGGAAGCAGTCGGCCAACACTTGAAAGTTTGCCCTTTCCCTATTATAGTGCGATCTCGGAACTGGTATAATTAGTTGGACGGGGGGGGTTGGTGGCACAGCCCCCCACACACATTGGGAGTGTGGGGGGCAAGCCCCGCAATTGTGTGGGTTCGGAATGCTTCCATGTGGTTTCTTGTGATTGTTGGCCTACCACTTCCTTTCCTTGTGTAAAGTGTCGGTTATGTGAGGAGTCATTTAAATTAAGATTCAGTGTTTGTCTTCTCAATCTTTTTTTTGTCTTCAGGCAAGTCGGCTTTCTGTCTTTTCAAAAAGACCCATAAATATATATATATATATATATATATATATATATATATATATATATATATATATATATATACATACATACATTCAAAGACCACATTTCTTGAGCTTTAAAACCCAGTACAGTTACCAAATTGTCCCATACATAATATATGTCTATTGCAGTGTCATTTTGTTGCTCTGACAATTTGTTGCTGCTCTCCTTTTTGTTTGCTGTCACTGATGCATAAGTTTTTGTTACTGCATTATCTGCAGCCACAAAACAAGATATAATCTCAGTTTGTTGCTGCATTCTTTTTTTATATTCTGTCACTGCTATACAAGTTTTAACTGCTGCATTGTCTCTGCCACCATGTCATTTGATTTCTTTTCCATATTACCATCCTCAGCATTTCCCAAAAACATATTTGCCATTTTACCCCATGAAACAGCAGAATTGTCACTTGCATCATCTTGCTTGATTATTTTTAACAGAACATCATCTGCAAGTCCTCCTGATGCCAGTTCTGTTATTTGCACCACTTTAACAGACTCACAAACTTCCTTTTGCATGAAGACAGCTAAACACTACTCATTTGTGTCATGCACCTTTCAGGAATCTTCATTAAAATCCTGAAGCTACATAGTGAACATTTTTTCTCTCCAAATTTTGAATTTCCTTCTCCAAACTTTCTGTAGCTTTTCTTTCCTCATCCATGCTGCTACTTCCCTTAGGCCTCTTACTTGCTGCTGTAGGAGCTCTCTGGTGTCATCTAGCAGCTCTAAAGAGTAAGGAAATTTCTATTTTTCTCTTTTTTTTAAATGGCAAAATAGTCTGCGTTTCTTTTCTGCGATCAGTGGTGCTTGTTAAAGAGGTGTATTTTATATCAATATTTAAATAATGTATATTCTTTCTTTGTAATCAAGTATTTCAGGCAACTGTCTCTAACCAGTAATGTTCAAGTACATCTCTGGTGCAGGCCAATGGTTGACATTGACAAATATTTATCTTCGACTTGTTTCACTGATGTGTTGTGGACTGTTGAGGTCTGGCCCTCCTCTTTCCTTTTGAATCCCAGCACTAACTGCTATTCCACTGTCTGCAGTAATGAATTCACTGTCATTAGCAGTCATGAGATGAGCCTGAAAGACATGAGTGGTCAGCCATAGCTTTTTACCTGGAAGAGCATTTCTGTTATGTTGTAGGCAGTAAATGGATGTTATCACCACCTATCC
The DNA here is from genome assembly GCF_019279795.1 of Protopterus annectens. Classification (NCBI taxonomy): domain Eukaryota; kingdom Metazoa; phylum Chordata; order Ceratodontiformes; family Protopteridae; genus Protopterus; species Protopterus annectens. Next base: position 949,245,702 of record NC_056725.1, on the reverse strand, counting down.
AGTCATCAAAATCAACATGGCTGAACCCAGATGGCCAAATGTGAAATTCTGTCCCACTCCACATACATCATAAGTGGTATACACTTTGCAAAAGTCTCAAAAGGATAATAGCAAAATGAAGAAATCACCATGGTTAACAGAGGTACTATGGTATGAGGTGCACAACAATATGTACCAGCAAAAAAGGAGAATGACAAATATGTGATGCAATGGGGGAAGATGATATGCAGAGCTGGTGCATCCAAATTTTTATGGGTATATTGTACTGTGCATGCCATACTTATTGTACTGTTAAAAACATTAAGTGAGGCCAAAGACCACAGTTATCACCAATTTCCTGCTGGAGTAAAGGCAAGCTATGTACCTCAATGTAATGTCCAGGTCTGCAAACAGATGATACTTCCTAGGCTAATGTTCCATCATCTGCAGTAGGAATTGTGGCCAATTTCTTTGAATTTGTGAATCTGGTAGTTGTGTTACTGATGTGTCTCACATCCTGATCCTTAAGTTGTAAAGTTGTATACAGCCATACTGGGTTATGGATGCTATCTCATTTGGTAGGTTGCAAATTCCGTTTCAGAATTCTGACAATCAGGTATCAACCACCCTACAGGATTTTAGTTTGATTAACTTTCTGGTATGTCAGTTGCACACACACACACACACACACACACACACACACACACACACACACACACACACACACACACACACACACACACACACACACACACACACACACACACTATCTGTCTCTCTCTCTCACAAACAGTTCCAAACAGAGTCCAACTGCACCAGCACGCAGCACTCCACCTAGTGTGAGCCTAGTAACAGCAACAGCAGATACCTTTTCTCTAAGACAGCAGAGGTGACTAATGGTCACTCAGTTCAACATCCTCTGCTGTCCTGGGGTGATGGAACTCTAGTCAAGAATAGCATAATTGAGAGCAAAACATGACACTTAACATCAGACCAGATAATGTGGTAGGTATGTGCTATAATTTGAGTGAATGCAGCACATGATAGTACAGAAGAACAATGTTGAAAATCACAGTTGTCTCACTATATGAAAATGGTGTCGTATTATGGTCTACACACAAAACAGATGAGAAGGCAAACAGTCTGTCACTCATGCTGATGTAGCTGGATCAAAAATGTGGCTACCTAACTTGCAAGTGCATATGTTTGCTGCTCATGGTTTGGTTAAATAACAACTCTACTAATATGTTTACAAAAAAATGTACAGTATAAATGTGCCAGTGGTGCTAGGAAAACGAGCAATTCCTGCTTTCTGGCTATGGTGTAACCACTTTTCATTAAGGAGCACATGTTTCTGCTTAGGCCGTGATCACAGATTAGTGGGAGGAGAGAAAGGCAAAGGAACTGTACTTTTTCCCGATAAAAGGAGACTACAGGCCTGTAACAGTCTGACTTCTGATGGGGACAAAGTATGGCAGCAAGTTGACATTGTCAGAAAGGAACATAGGAAGACATTGGTGTTTGCAATTTTTGATATCACTACACACTACCATTTCTTAAAAAAATCAATATTTTGTGAGAGGCTGATTATTCATTATCCCCACCCCAATTTCCTATCCTATTGTATAATGGACGTTTATCTCTTCTCTCTTCTGTCTCAACAATTTGCTGTATGCAGTGTGACCCCCCCCCCCCTCACTTGAATGCTGGCCAGTTAATTGAAGGGTTAGCATCAGTAATTTTTTTTCTTCCTGTTTTTTTGTGGTAGTGGTGCAGTGTCATCACTGCAGTAACCATGCTTCCATAAGTGCACTTACAATAATCCGGTCACAACCCCTGCCCCCGTGACAGCATGTGGGATATATATACCTTCATGCCCATACTGCGTGGCTCCTATACAGCAGATCTTAATGAATATGATGGCTAAGGTGAGGGGAAAATCTCATCCTTCTTCCTACAAACTACTGTTCCCCAAGTCCATTCCAGAATTTAGGTCAAAAGTTTCCACTCACGTGGTGAGATTCTTTCCCTCGCACCACTGGGATTACCTGGATAATTCCATTCTTCAAATATGGTGTACCTTTACTTAGTCTAGCACTTTGATGTACTGCCATAATAAATCCTGAACATGGGGCAATCTCACAAGCTTGGGGAGTCAAAGTTTCATTAACAATGAGGTACATCACATTAGTTAAGTGTGTGGCAAGGCAGGCAGAAAAGTAAAGGCAGTAGTATAATGTCTAAAGTAATTACAATGATTAGGTGTGAACTGAATGAGTAGCTAGCTAATGAGGCATATAATGAGCAAAAAACAAAATTAACTAAAGAAAATGCAAATATGCAAAAATGCAAACCATGGTTGCCTGTGCCCTGACAATTGTCCAGGATGTCCAGGCTGATAATATTAACAGATTTTTTATATCATATCTATACTATGAAGTTATGATGATGAAGTTATTCCTTGGGCATTTTGAACAATTTTATTTTCAGCTAGCCAAATTTTCAGAAGTGAATAAATGGTGCCTACAAAAGAAAAATGATCCCTTACTTCATCCACAGTTGTTTCTATATGTACTTTTTTACGATGCTGGAAAAACATGCATTCTGCATAAAATAAAATGTGTCTCTCAAGATCATTGGCAAAATGCCTGTTATTTAGAGAGGTCATGTATATATTCTCTTTTGAAGCAGAAGATATTTTGATTTGCTTTCACATACGAGGACGGAACAATATTTCCAGTAGCTCTTGGCTGTATTATTAAAGTTCTTGACTACATCCTGACAGCCAAACAGGCATTTTTTTCCAGGCAACTATATATAGGATTAAATCAAAAGAACTAATACCTAGCCTGTTCTGGAACTTCTTTTACTGTATGTTTTATACAATTCAGGTGCAATTACGAAATTGTTCTGTAAGACAGCCTGCTGATTTTATTACTCACTAATTGCCTTTGATCATAGATGTGAAGTAATTAGGCAGTAATTTCCCTCACAACAAATTTGCTGCCACCAAATTCTGTGAATGACCTGAAAGTAGTCATTAAGGCAACCAGTAATCTCAGTGGACTTTGGCTGAGATTTTAAAACAGTGAGTGCAATTTATGCATAATTCAGAAATAGGATAATGAAAGGCCCTTTTGAATTTAGACTGTGTAGATTTTACCAAAGTGCTGTAAATGCTGTGTACAACTGAAAGGCTGCAGGACACATTCTTCATGCCCTGAAATAATTTCTCCCAGCTCTCAGTGAATTTTACTTCATTATTTGAAAACTTCTATTAAAGGTATAAAAAATCAGTTTGCCATTTAAAAAGTTTGATGTCCCAAGCCACCTAATCCATGAAACATTTGTGAGTCAAACCTCTGGATCCTGTCTTTATGGAGTTTGCCTTTTTTTCCTGTGTGTTCATTATTCGGTTTCCCCCTACATGGTCACCTCCCAGAAACATGCTAGTTGACTGGCTCAGTGAGCTGTCAAGTTGTTTACATAAAAATGTATCTGAGTCTAGATAAATCTTAATTTGTAATTATTTGTTGTATCATAGTCATTTGTTGCTAAAAATGGTCACATGACCATCTTATATATAAAACATATTCATACATATTGTATAGGTCATGCCTCAAAATATTTAACAGAACAGCCCACACACTCATCATAAAAACAAAAATTAGATTAAATAAATTAAATAAATGATGTTGTGCATCGCTATTTATAAAAACTATATAGGCTGTCCTGTGGCAAATCTCTTGAGACTGAAGATGAAAATACAGAAACTGGGAGCTTGAGAAGTTCAGATACAGCTCTGAAAGCACAGCTAACCCAATTTACAGGGCTGCAACCAGTACATTTGGCATTCACCATATCCTGCTATGGTACATATTTCAAAAATTAGCACATAGATAAAAGAAAGGTGCTTTTAGTGCTCAGTTCTGTGCCTAATTCTGCTTCAGAATTCACACATTTTTATGATTATTAAGTGTAGGGGCAGGATTTATAAGAACCTCTGTGTTCATGTGCAGCAGATACAAATCTGAGATACATGGTATATAAACTGATATATAAATAGTGCCTGTTTTTGCATTCCATTATTTAGGAACAATACAGTCTAACCCTTTTGTGCAGCATGCATTGAACAGATTTGGCCCTAAGTCTCTTTCCTATGGGTTTTGAAGAGCTTGAACTCAAGTCATCTTAAATTACTAGCTTTGAGATGAAAAAATATCTGCAGTACTTGTATTTTCAGCACCAAGTCCCCTTTTCCATGCCTTTTAATCACAGAGATGGTGGTAGGATCAGTTTCTTTCTTTCACCTTTTTTTACATGTTTGTTAATCAGGTAAGCCCACTGGACACAATTGTTCTTTATCAGGGGTAGCCTGGGAGTATCAGTCAAGTGGCTATTTAAAGTCACACAGCAGGCAAATGAAGGTGGAAGAAATCAAATGTCGCACCCATAGATGTGTGCCACAGTTCATTAACAGCGGAGAGTCTTATTAATCCAATGCTTGCTAAGCACAAATGTTTGGTTCCTTAAGAAACCAAACAGCACTTCACTCACATTAGTTATTGAAAACTGTATATTTATTGCACTTTCAAGAAAGGGAACATTTTTATGCATGTTTATACAGTATTATAAAATAGCATTGTTGTCGTCTGTCTTTCGGCTTTTTCCCAGTAAGGGGTCGCCACAAATCTGGTATGCTAATGATTGGCAGTAGATTTTTATGAAATGCCGAGGTGCCAGCTCGACGCCCAACCTTCAACAAAGGCACGCCCATTTATGCATGCTTGTCTTTTGAACGTTACCCAACCACAGGGAGGACATGCAGACTCCACACAGAAGGCACTCCCAAGCCATACTGAGAATCGAACAGGAAAACCTCTTGCTGTGAGGTAACAACGCTACCGCCGTACCACTGAGGCATCTAGTATTATAAAAATAGCATACATTTCAGAAACTAAATGCCAAATGCATGTATAAAACTACAGAGTATACATTTTGCCACACAGCACATTTCAAACCTATCAACAGTTATTGCGTTAGTATCAAAGGAGTTAAGGTTGGGATATCGCATCCCTAACAGACACTGTGCCCTTAGGGTGTTAATACTCAAGAAACTAACTGGATTCCCTGACTTTACTGCATATCAGAAGGTCAATGAAACTAATCAGCAAGAAGACTGCAGATTCTTACTTGTGAGCAGTTGTAAAGCTGTTGGCTTCCTGATAGCAATGGACCCACTGGGGTATAGGCTCCAATATTTATACCTCTTCTCACATACATATCAGTATGTTTAACTGTATCTGCCACTGGACATGTTACGGTGGCATGAATATATAAATTACAGACTGAAAGTCCTATGACTCAACAAATACTTATCTGAATGGGTCCTTAGAAAATTCTTGGGATCCATACTTACTCAATCTCCTAATCTACCTTTTTGCCCCCACCCCATAATTTAACAAAACAAATATATCCCATGCTAAGGTAAAATGTGATTTGAATCCTCCCCCTTTGTCTCTCCAGAGATGGATGAAAAGTACACATAATACGCCACATACCCATGGATAGTCCACACACTAGTGTCTCACAACCACTAAGGCTTAACAGCCATAAACCCAACATATTAGTCATATGAGACTCCATTGCGAGACACACAGATGTGTCTCTCACCAGGCTTGATAATCTGAAAGTTATGGTTAGTTGTTTGTCAGGTGCCAGAATCCACCATATCACTAATGCACTCAAGTCTCTCAACAGCAGGTACTGTTATGACTCTGTCATAGTCCATGTTGGTGTGAATGACTTGAGACGTCCCTCCCTGGACTATATGAAGAGAGACATGAGTGAGCTCACTGAGTGTGTGTCCCAGGCAGGTACGTCCCAGCCTTAAGCCTGGACTATATGAAGAGAGACATGAGTGAGTTCACTGAGTGTGTGTCCCAGGCAGATATGTCCCAGCCTTAAGCCTGGACTATATGAAGAGAGACATGAGTGAGCTCACTGAGTGTGTGTCCCAGGCAGGTACGTCCCAGCCTTAAGCCTGGACTATATGAAGAGAGACATGAGTGAGCTCACTGAGTGTGTGTCCCAGGCAGGTACGTCCCAGCCTTAAGCCTGGACTATATGATGAGAGACATGAGTTAGCTCACTGAGTGTGTGTCCCAGGCAGGTACGTCCCAGCCTTAAGCCTGGACTATATGAAGAGAGACATGAGTGAGCTCACTGAGTGTGCTTCCCAGGCAGGTACTATGAAGAGAGACATGAGTGAGCTCACTGAGTGTGTGTCCCAGGCAGGTACGTCCCAGCCTTAAGCCTGGACTATATGAAGGGAGACATGAGTGAGCTCACTGAGTGTGTGTCCCAGGCAGGTACGTCCCAGCCTTAAGCCTGGACTATATGAAGAGAGACATGAGTGAGCTCACTGAGTGTGTGTCCCAGGCAGGTACGTCCCAGCCTTAAGCCTGGACTGTATGAAGAGAGACATGAGTGAGCTCACTGAGTGTGTGTCCCAGGCAGGTACGTCCCAGCCTTAAGCCTGGACTATATGAAGAGAGACATGAGTGAGCTCACTGAGTGTGTGTCCCAGGCAGGTACGTCCCAGCCTCAAGCCTGGACTATATGAAGGGAGACATGAGTGAGCTCACTGAGTGTGTGTCCCAGGCAGGTACGTCCCAGCCTTAAGCCTGGATTATATGAAGAGAGACATGAGTGAGCTCACTGAGTGTGTGTCCCAGGCAGGTATGTCCCAGCCTTAAGCCTGGACTATATGAAGAGAGACATGAGTGAGCTCACTGAGTGTGTGTCCCAGGCAGGTACTATGAAGAGAGACATGAGTGAGCTCACTGAGTGTGTGTCCCAGGCAGGTACGTCCCAGCCTTAAGCCTGGACTATATGAAGGGAGACATGAGTGAGCTCACTGAGTGTGTGTCCCAGGCAGGTACGTCCCAGCCTTAAGCCTGGACTATATGAAGAGAGACATGAGTGAGCTCACTGAGTGTGTGTCCCAGGCAGGTACGTCCCCAGCCTTAAGCCTGGACTATATGAAGAGAGACATGAGTGAGCTCACTGAGTGTGTGTCCCAGGCAGGTACGTCCCAGCCTTAAGCCTGGACTGTATGAAGAGAGACATGAGTGAGCTCACTGAGTGTGTGTCCCAGGCAGGTATGTCCCAGCCTTAAGCCTGGACTATATGAAGAGAGATATGAGTGAGCTCACTGAGTGTGTGTCCCAGGCAGGTACGTCCCCAGCCTTAAGCCTGGACTATATGAAGGGAGACATGAGTGAGCTCACTGAGTGTGTGTCCCAGGCAGGTACGTCCCGAGCCTTAAGCCTGGACTATATGAAGAGAGACATGAGTGAGCTCACTGAGAGTGTGTGTCCCAGGCAGGTACGTCCCAGCCTTAAGCAGCATCAACCATCACCCAGAATGATGCCTCAATACACACAGAAAATGACTGACTTTAACAATTGGCTTAGTTTCTGCGGTCATTCCAGGGGGATCCAGTACCTGACAGCCTGGGAAGATATGATCGAAAGACCATGATGCTTTGCTAGAGATGGCCTGCATCTGTCTCACTTGGGCTTCAGGTTTCTTGCAAAGGTCCTTGCCTCCCCCATAATACCTTTTTTAGGAAAAGTCATGAGGTCAATACTACCAACATAAAAATTTCAACAAAATGCAAATTAAAGGTCATGCTGCTAAACGCTAGCAGTCTAAACATGAAACTGAACTCATTGCAAGCATTCTTAACCCTGGAAGATGCTGACATTTGCGCAGTCAAAGAAACCTAGTTCAAAGCTGTGGAGAACACCCCAGCCTTACGTGGTCACTCATCCTATCATACATTCAGACTCCAAACTGTGGGCTGCAAAGCCAAAGGAGGTGGAGTTTTAATATATATTAAAGATACATACACCTCCAGGCTGCTCAAACAGTATGATGCACAGGAGACACTCCGGGTGCAGTTAACCATTGACAAGACCCCTATTCAAATTATAGCCAGCTACAAAGCCCCAAATTTGACTCAAGATGCCCACTCCACCTATCTGGATCTCTTCAAATCTATCAAGATTCAACCCTTTACCCTGAACCTGGGTGACTTTAATTATCCAACCATAGATTGGAAAAACTACTCATGCCAGAACACAAATGCCCAGAGATTCCTCGATTTTATCAATGCAAATGCCTTGGTTCAGCTAGTTGATACCTCCACAAGAGGTGATAATATCTTGGATTTGGTATTAACCAACATGAGTAACCACTGCAGCACCCATACAGTATCATCCTCCCTATTAAGATCCGACCATAAAGCGGTCACTTTCAAAGTCGCCATCTCCCCTGACCCCTCTCTAGCTAGGGTCAAACAAAAAGACTTCTACAAAGCTGATTACAACCTCCTGAGGGATGGTATAAACAGCTTCACAGCCCCCTACCCACTGCAGGAACTGACACCAATTTCCAAATCTACACTAAAATACTATATCAGCATTTATATAGATGCATTGAATCAGGAATACCCGACAGGGCAAAATCCTCCTCTGCAAGGAAGAGTAAATCTGTCTGCAATAAATAAACTATATAACAAAAGGAAAAAATTACTGTCCAGGATCAAGAAGGAGCAGGTGCTCAATTGGAAGCTATCTCTCCTTTCTCTGAACAAGCAAATAAGAGCACTACTGAAATCCTCTAAAGCCAGCTTCAAGTCCAAATTGGGAACATCTACTAGACAATCATAAGGCCTTCTTCACATATGTCTGAAATCTCAAAGAAAGCACCCAGATCTGTTCAGAACTAGTGGCCAAGAACACCATACACAAATGCTGTAGATATAGCCAATCTAATGGCTGACAGATTCAGTGAAAACTTCTCCCCTCCTTCCCCCCATCAGTAAACCAGGACATCCACAGTACCTGCCCCCCACCCCTTATCTCTAGGGAACAGGTCATCACTGCCCTCTCAAAGGCAAAAAATACAGCCTCCATGGGACCCAATAACATCCCTGGCTGCATCCCACATGAACTCAGGCATGAACTCACAGCACCATTAGGCACCCTATTCAACCAAAGCCTGAGTACTGGCTTTGTCCCAGCTGAGTGGAGGACGACCACTGCCATCACTTTTCACAAAGGTTGAGCATCCACCAATCCAGGAAATTATAGACCCATCAGCCTAACTAGCCTAATCTGCAAGGCCATGGAATGGATTATCATGGACCTCATTAACAGGGACATTGACAACCTCCAAACACTCAACCCCACACAGTTTGGCTTTGTCAAGGGCAGGTCATGTCTGTTAAATCTGGTCAACTTCTTTGAGACAGTCATCAAAGCCATGGACGAGGGGAAGATAGTGCATACTGCCTACCTTGACCTAGCCAAAGCCCTTGACACTATTCCCCACTAAGGCATAGTAGATAAACTCTCTCAACTAGGCATCAATCCATATGTTACCAGATGGGTATCAAACTGGCTTACTGATAGAACCCACCTAATCAAAATAGGGGAAGCCACGTCAAGCAGTTGACTTGTAACAAGCAGTGTACCCCAGGGATCAATCTTGGGGCCTCTGTTATTCAAGATATGCTTCTCTGAGGTACAGGCGAAAACCAGTGGACTATGGCTGACCAAGTTGCAGATGACTGCAAGCTGGGTGCAGTCATCAATTCCTCAAGTGATGTGGATGTCCCCCAAGAGGGTTTCACCCACACAAATGACTGGTGCCAGAAACATGGCCTCAAGCTGAATGCCAAAAATGGATCATCATGCATCATCATCCTGTATGGGGAGAATGGCATCCCCACATGTTATTAAATTAATAACCATGTCCTAAGTACACAATCATAATGAGGGATTTGGGCACCCAGGTTGATAGCAACCTGACTTTTGACCACCATGTTGCTTCCGTTGTACGTAAAGCTTTCTACATGATCCACCTCATAAGTAAGGGTATCTCATCTAGGGACAAAGAGGTCATAACATCCCTGTATTCTTCCCTTATAAGGCCAATTATTGAGTACAATGCACCCTTCAGCATGTACCTTGTAAAGCACATGCAGCAGCTGGAAAGACCACAGAGGTTACTCACCAGAAGAATCCACTCGAGCAGCCCATACACACAACATCAACCTGGTCTGTGATATCAATAGGACTTGTTGGCAGGACAGATTTCTGTCCCAGACACTCCCCAGTCTCTGGAATGGACTCCCTTTCCACGTCAAGCAGATTACTTCATTATCCCTTTTTAAGCGCAACCTGGATTACTGGATAAAAAATAGAAAAGACACCCTGGGATTCCACATATGTCCCTGCTGGACAGGGGCTTTGGGTGCTGACTTGTCTAAACATGGGCTAAATTCTTGGCTAGGCTTATAAGGGCCTTAGGGCCTAACCTCCTATGATAATAATAATATATATATATATATATATATATATATATATATATATATATACACACACATACATACTCACACGCACACACACACACACACACACACAGATATATGTAAATATACAAATACACAAATATTTCATTTAATGATCATAGATGGTCAGCAAAAGCTGTTTTCAGTCTGGAAAGAAAAGGGAGCATAGTTCTGAAATGTATCACACTATAAGGAATATTCTTCATTTTGGATGTTTATGATTCCATGCTCCACAGTTTTCCATACAGAAGATGCCTGGCACACTTTCATTGCTGTGATATTTTTAACAGGTGTCTATGATAAATAATACTAAATCATATTATCTCACTAAAACAACCTTTAAATAAATATGACTAAAGAAACAGATGGTGGCCAGGCACAGGGTATTCTAAGAATACGAAAATTTAAGAGGGAGCTCAGTCTATTAGGAGCCACCGTTTTAATGAAGAATTAAGCATTTTCATCCTATTACTCTCAGGACTTCATCAAAACAAAAATAAGTACACAACCATAAGTTTAAATAGCAACACAGTTCCTGAACCTAATAAAACAATTTGCAAATAAAAAGAAAATCAATTTGTTCTTAAAGAAGTAGTAATTTAAGAAAACATGTCCATGTAACTTTACACCAAAGGCACAAGTGTGCATGTATATGTATATAGAAATATAATATTCAACACAAAATATCTTAAGATTCATTTTAAAAAAATCCAATAAATATCATTTGACACCACTACTTACTCTTTGGTTATTAGAAATGAAATCAACATTGCATATCACTGAATAGATTTATTTTTGGAGGACTTATTCATTGAAGAAAGAAAATATGCAAAACGTATGAATTTTTGAAGGTTGATAAACCCAGCGTCCCTGCCATTTTTGGGATTCCCAAGACTCACAAAAACATTGTGAATCCACCGTTCAGACCAATAGTTACTACTAGCAGATCAAAAACCCACCCCATAGCAGTTTATACTGACAAATCCCTAAAGTTTATTATGCTCATGAAAACACATACGATAAGGGACTCTTGAGATTTTTTAGGGAAACTCACCCCTGATTTAATAACACCAAGTGTTGGTTTCCTGACTGTCGATGTTGTTGACTTTTTTCTTACATACCTTTAGATGAAGGTTTAGATTTTTTTTTATGAAGGCCTCTCTAGGTTTGAAGAAATTAAAGGGCTGTGATATAAACTTATTAGGTGAACTGACTAGAATTGTTTTGGAGAACAATTTTATTTTATTTTTTTTTTTGAGGGAGAAACCTTTCAGCAGAACAAGGGCATCACATTGGGTGCAGCCTGTGCCCTAGTACACATGAACTTGACTTTGTTAGGATGGGAGAAAATGTTTATCTTTGATTCACCAGTCCAGCCATCCATTAAGTTCTATCTAAAATTTTTGGATATAATATTTATCCTTTGGGATGGACCAGAGGAAAAGATTAGCAAATTCATTTCCTTTTTGAGTAACATTACTACTTTTTTGAAATTTACATTCTGTTACCATAACAGTGTAATAAATTATTTGGACACTAGAATAGAAATCTGTGGAAAATTTAAGATGAAGCTTTACAGAAATGCTACTTTCAGCAATTCATATTTGCCCTTCACCAGTGCCCGTCCAACTTGTCAAAAAAAGTTCAGTGAAAGGGCAATATATTCAGGTTGCTAGAATGCCCTCCCATCAAGATGATTTAATAAAGGAAAGTGAGTTTGTATCAAATCTATTTATTGATAGGAGTTGCCCAAGGGACCTTGTTATCAACACCACACAAGAAGTACTTGTAGGATGAGGAAATAACTGTAAGCCCCTTTTGAGCATTGAACTGACTCATCCTAAGGTTGATACTGACAATGACTACAAGAGCTATAATAAAGCTATGGTAGTTGAGTTTACTTATGCTGCACCATAAATTAAAGATATTAGTACCAAAATCTGGTATATGCTTAGGTACAACCCTGATTTAGTGAGGGTTTTGCAGACTGGCCCTAGGTTTGTATTCAACGTGGGAAATAATTTGAATAGCTTGTATGAAGCAAATGCCAAATACAAAAAGAAAAAAGGTAATACAGGTATTAGAAAATGTGGAAGTGGCATGCATTGCTGTTATATTTTGAAAAGTGAGGGCAGTTTCAGGAAGGGAAATTGTACTAGTAAAGGATTAATTTATTTGGTAATCTGTAAAAAAAATGCACTTGTTTTTACATTGGAAAGATGGAAAGAATATTAAAGAAATGAATATATGAGCATATATACCACATTAAAACTAAGAATGCTAACAATGGCCTATATAAGCACTCCCTACTAAAAACCATCCATATTGAATATTTATTCGTTATTTTGAATCAGGTAGATGTGGATCCCAGGGAGGGTGACGGAAGAATACTTTGCAATATAAAGAATTGGTATGGCAATTCAGATTGAATGCTTTTACTTACTATGGCCTGAATAACTATGGTTCGATGAAGCCTGTTTTGAAATGTAGGGCAGATAAACTGTAAACAGTTTTTCTTTCCCTTCATTCCTGATCAGCAACTACTTGGTTGAAGGATATTTCAGCTTGCTTTTAATTAATCCCATTGACTTGATCATTTTTTGAGGCTTTTTACTAATATTTTTAACTTTTAAATTCTATATCAAATAATAGTTATTAAATTTTTTATAATGTATTTTAAGATATTTTGTTTTGAATATTGTATCACTATATACATATACATACACACTTGCACCTTTGGGATAAAGATACGTGGACATGTTTTTTAAAGCACTGCTTCTTTAACAACCGATTGACTTTCTTTTTATTTGCAAATTGTTTTATTCAGGAACAGTGTTGCTATTTAAACCGGTAGTTGTGTACCGATTTTTATTGTGATGAAGGCCTGACAGTAACAGAAAAAAGTGCTTAATTCTTTATTAAAACGGTGGTTTCAAACAGACTGACCTCCCTCTTTTATTTTCGTGTTCTTGGCACACCCTGTCCCTGGCTATCTTTTATCTGTTTAGTTGGTCATAGCATTGACTTCTTTGACTGGATTTTTTTTTTTTTTTTTAAATAAATATACAGAAACTAGTATTAGGCATGCTACGAACTTGAAAGAGTTCCTGTTTTAAACATTTTTTTCAATTTGTTCCATGTGTGTTACTGGTATCATCCACATTTTGGAGAAGTAAAACTAAGAGCTTTGGTAGGCAGTTGCTAGAAGAAAGCAAATGACAGGCTGAGAATGGTCACATTAGAATGATCATTGCTGTGTCCTGCTTAGGGCTGGGGACAGAGTTTAGTATCTAAGAGATACTAAACCTCACCAAGAGTAGCCCTCACCAAGAATGATACCTCAGTATATAGAAAAAATGATCAATTTCAACAATTGGCTAAGCTTCTGGTGTCATTCAAAGGGGATCCAGTGTCTGTCAGCCTGGGATGACATGCTCAACAAGCCACATTGCTTCACAAGAGATTGCTTGCATCTGTCACCCCTAGGCTTTCGAATACTGGCCAAGGCTCTTGCTGCCCCCATAGTGCCTTTTGCAGGCAAGGCTCAAAAGTCAAATCCACCTCCGTAAACAGCAAAATTAACAAAAAACTGAGGGTTACGCTACTCAATGCCAGGAGTTTAAATTTCAAAATGCACGTGCTCAAAGCACTCCTCAGTATGGAGAACATCAACATCTGTGCAGTAACTGAAACCTGGTTCAAGGCTCCACAGAGCACCCCAGCACTACCGGGCTACAATGCATACCACACGTTTCGGCCACAGAACATGAACCGAAACACAAAAGGAGGGGGTGTATCCATATTCATCAAGGATGCCTACACCTCCAGGTTAGTGGCGCAGCATGATACCTCTGAGATCATCCACGTGCAACTAACATCCAGCAAATCTGCAATGCAAATTGTGGCCTGCTACAGATCACCCTCCATGACCCAGGACCACCACTCCACCTTTCTGGAGACATTGGAAAACATGAAGGTCCTACTAAACACCCTGATATTGGGTGATTTCAATTACCCTACCATCTACTGGGAAAACTACTCGAGTACAAATTCCCAGGCCCAGCGCTTCCTGGAATTCATCAACTCAAATGCCCTGGATCAGCTGGTAAACTCCCCTACCAGAGGTGAAAACATATTGGACCTGGTCATCACCAACATGAGCGACAGGTGTTCCACACTGGAGTTCAACCCATCACTGGTTAGATCAGACCATAAATTAAATCACTCAGGATGTCCACACCCCACCACCACCCCCAACTAAGGAAACCTCAGTAAAAAACTTTTCTAAAGCAAACTTCACCTTACTTAAGACAGAGGTGGTAAGTTTCACAGCCCCCACGCTAAAGGATAATGCTGCCCAAGATGCAGAAACCTTTACAAATGCACTCTATGAGCACCTACAAGGATGCATGGATCGTGCCATCTCTAGCAAAACCAAGACTCAGAGAAGGAAACCAGTTTGGTGGACTCCTGCAATAAATAGGCTGTACAACAGAAGGAGGAAACTAGTTCAGAAAAAAAGCAAATCCCAAGAAGGAAAGACATCCCAGATCAGTATCAGTAAGAAACTAAGGTCCCTCATGAAATCATCCAAGGCTAACTTTGAAAGAAAAATAGCCAAGGACTCAAAAGATAACCACAAAGCCTTCTTTAGCTATGTTAAGAATCTAAGTGGCAACTCACAGATATGCACTGAACTAGTGCAAGATAGCACAAAATATACTGAACCTACTGATATTGCCAACATCATGGCAGATAGATTCAGTGCAAACTTCACCCCCCTCTCACCTCCAAAAGGGCCCACAACAATAATGGAAAAGTGTAGTGTCCCAAAAATCACAGCCACACAGGTGAAAACAGCCCTTTCAAAAGGCAAAACCACAGCATCAATGGGACCAGATGGTGTCTTGCATGAACTACAGAACAAAGTAACCCCCCACCTAAACATGCTGTTCAACTTCAGCCTCTCCACAGGCTATGTGCCCATAGAATGGTGCACAGCAATGGTTATTCCTCTCCACAAATGAGGGGCCACAACTGACCCTGGTAACTATCGCCCCATAAGCCTGACTAGCCTGGTCTGCAAGGCTATGGAGCACATCATCATGGAACTCATTAACAAAGACATTGGGAACCTCCAAACACTTGACCCGACCTAGTTCAGCTTTGTTAAGGGAAGATCATGCCTACTAAACCTGGCTGACTTCTTCGAGACAGTCACCAAGGCCATAGATGAGGGAAAGGTGGTTCACACAGCCTACCTTGACATCACCAAGGCTTTCGACACCATTTCCCACTCGGGTATTACAAAAAAATGCACCAGCCTGAACATAAACCCCTACTTCATGAGATGGGTTGCCAACTGGTTTACAGACAGAACTCACACAGTAAAAATAGCGGGCTCCAGGTCCAACTCTAAACCAGTCATAAGTGGTGTCCCACAAGGCTCAGTCCTGGGACCCCTACTGTTCAGCATATGCTTCTCAGAAGTACAGGCAAACACAGGAGGACTATGGCTAACCAAGTTTGCTGAGGACTGCAAACTGGGAGCCACAATTGACTCTCCGGCTGACACGAACATCCTCCAAAATGGCCTTACTGAGACGGACACCTGGTGTCAAAGTCATGGCCTCAAGATAAATGCCAAAAAATACATAGTCATCCCACTTGGGAAAAACAAAACACCCACAGATTACCACATAGGTGGCAGTCCCCTTAATACAGAAGAGATAATAAGTGATCTGGGGACCCAGGTGGATAGTAATCTCTCCTTTGACAATCATATTTCCAAAGTAGTTAGGAAATCCTTCTATGTGGCCCATCTAATTACTAAAGAGTTCACATCTAGAAATAAAGAGGTTATAGTGCCCCTCTACTCATCACACATTAGACCCATCATAGAGTACAATGCCCCATTTGGGATGTACCTCACAAGACACTTCCAACAGCTGAAAAGACCAGAAAAGTACCTCACCAAGAGGATTACTGGCCTCAAACATATGTCCTATGCAGCCCGACTGAAAAAACTCTGGCTGTACTCAGTGGCATACTCAGAGGTGATCTCTGCCTGACTTACAAAGCCATGTCCAACTCAGAATTGATGGACATGCTCCACCTAAAGAAATCCAAGTCACTGTGAGCCACATGCTCTAGTGAGCTAAACCTCACCACAACAATAAATAGAACATACTGGAGGGATAGATTCCTGTCACAGAGACTCCGCATGCTTTGGAACAATATTCCAAATTACATCAGGCAGAGCCCCTCACTAACACTCTTCAAGAGAAACCTTGACGAGTGGATGGGTAACAGAAAATACACCCCTGGGATCACTTCATTGGCTCTGCTTGACAGAGGATCAGTTAATTTATCAGTGGGGCAGCAAAAGCCGACATACTCTGGCTAGGCTTATAAATGCCCTCGGGCAGATAACCTAGTACCTAACTATGAACCTAAGAGTTACAAGCTAGAATTCATTACTGTGATTTGATGTTCTTTTACATTTGTGGCAGAAAGCCAGATAGGTCTGTGGGCAGTGGTAGCAATGCACACTACCCACAGCGCAATACACTTATCTTTATTTATTTATTTATTTATTTGAATGCCATACAAATGCAAAGTTTGCATTTTTTTTAAGCTCAGGAGCTCAGACTATATCAGAATAATATTAGTGGCATGTTGATATGAAATAACTTCAAATAACATCCCTTCTCTAGGGAAAAGTGTTATTTTCCATTTCCATCATTACTGAATGTTTTACCAAAAACACATACTCTACATCCTATGAGACACACCCATAATTGAGATTCTCTTGCCTACTTTTCATAAAAGCTATTGGACTGTGCAAAACAAAGTGAAAGTAGGATTATCAAGGGGCCTTAACTGAAAAGTTTCATAAGAATGTCTTGATGCAACAGAGAGAGAGAGAGAGATTCTAATTTGAAGTTAATGGCTTCATTAATCAGCAGAGTGAAATTTTTATAAAATAGTCAAATTAAACCAAATAGTGTAACTTCTAGTTATCTTTAGTCTAAAATAAATAAAAGCTATCAAAACCATAAATAGCTGTCACTATCTTTCTTTATAGGACAGAGCCTACGGTCACTACATCTAACCTTGATACTGCAGGAGCTCTGTTACAAGGCCATACTCCTACAAGTTTATTGAGAATTTTGTCATTGTATAATAGCCTGCAGTCACTACATCTGACCTCGATAATGCAGGGGCACTGCCAGAAGGCCCTACTCCTACAAGTTTACTGTATAATAGCCTGCAGTCACTACATCCCACTTCGATACTGCAGGAGCTCTGCCACAATGCCCTACTCTTACTGAGAATTTTGTCAGTGTATAATGTAAGCACATCTAACAAACTGTGTATTAATTTTAATCAGTCAAAGAAATGCCTGTTCAGTGACTGAACATCTCTTTAAAATAGTCTGTACATGATAAGGACCTCTTACTAAGTTGGCAACCATCATCTTTTTCTTGACCAGTAGACTATACTACCCATACCAGTTATTTAGCCTTAGAAAATCTGTTTTACTTTGCATCTCTCTGTTAACTGCTTTGTACTAATATACTTTGTGCATACACATTTCACTTGTGACACACAGCAAAACCCTTCCCGAATGACCTTACTACTTCATACATACTTTTCTGTTTCTTGTTTCCTACTTCTTTATCTCCTTTTAAATGTTATCCCCATTTCCAATGTTCTTTCTAGCTCCCATACTGCTTTGCAATATATCTATTCATAATCACAACCCTCCCTAATAGTACCTATTTGATCTACATTGTATCTTTTACTTTTCCCAAATAAACCCTCATTTCTTCTTATTTTGATAACATAATTATACTTTAGCCTTTCATACCTCTCTATTCCTTACATTCCATAGAAAATGTCAGTACAACCTAACGTTCTTCTTTTTGAAAAATACTTTTGTCCTTACCTATCCTCTACCAGCTTTCAAAATCCACCATCACAGAATCTCCTACTACCCTACAACTTCTTGTTTCCTTTTTCACTGCCACTTCCCCACTACATTACATTTATAATATATATATATATATATATATATATATATATATATATATATATATATATATATAAAAAATATATATATATATATATATATATATATGTATATACACTTTTAAAAAGCTGTTCTGTTGCCTTAAACGGCTAGTACATAGCATAAAATAGATTCAGATCTGCTGACCATAGACTGTACTGTTACACTTGAGTACTATTCCAGCCATCTTACATTAGGAGGGTCTGCCTGCACCCTTCTGGCAGAAGTGTGTAGTCTGATCCTTATCTGAGTTGGAGATTACTGGAGAAAAACTCTTTGTGTGCTTTCCCATTGGTAGTTTAGCTTAACAGTGTTTCATTTTGCCTGTATTTAAGCCTTGTGTTTGCATGTAGCTGCACAATGAGCAATGGGGTTCAGCAGTGCCCTGTATAGATACAAACCCCTTGAAAGGTGGTTTCCTCCTAGACATCTGCTACTGAACCCTCCCATGCTTCCCTGCTGCATTGCATGAAACTCACCTGTGCACTCAGAAGCATTGCCATTGTTTTCACCTCCAGTCTTCAACAGAATAAACCCCTTTGTTAATCCTAGAGCAAAACCTGGTCAAACTAGCCCATTCTCTAATAGTAGTTATGGTAAAAATTTGCCATAATGGACAGTCAGTTTCTAACCATTTCTTTGGCCAGCCTGATTAACATGGGCATCCTGAGGCAATGTAGTAATTGCCTAATGTATAAGGACAATCACTTACTCCTAAATCAAACAAATACAATATGTGAGATATGTAAACACACTATAAATTTGGATTCAATTCTCTCACATAAGAGCAAACCGGACATCAAAAAGGTTGTCAGCACACACACATCACCTCTCACACATAACAAGGTCCCAATACATAAACCCACATATGCAACGGTACTCAACAGAAGCCTAACAAAGATCAGAGGCCTCCTAAGTGCAAACCACTTGCGCACACCGCAAAGGAAATAGAATCTACTACATATAACAGCACACGTACCAGTGTTTCAGCAAATAAACCTGTAAGACAAAATACCTTAAAACTGAATGTCCTGGTTATAGGTGACTCCATAGTGAGATACACAAATGTTCCCCTCACCAGACTGGGCAAGGAGAATGTCACAGTCAGCTGCCTGTCAAGTTACAGGCTCCATCAAATCAAGTACACTCTCACGTCACTCAACAACAATTACCATTATGACTTGGTCATAGTACATGCTGAAGTGAATGACTTGAGGCAAACCTCTCTGGACTATATGAAGATATACATGACAAACTATCAGATTATGTGTCCCAGGCCAGGGGTGTAGCCAGAGATTTACATTTTGTACTCAAACCTAATGTTGCTGCCCCCACTACCCACTTGACAGTTAAAAAATGTACTCAGCCCTCAAAATGCTATCTCCAGATACATGGGAAGAAGCACGTTAATTTCAACTGTTACAATTTATTTCCAAAAAAAGCTAGTTTTAGAGGATTTTCCTTTTGCACAAGAACTCTTTGTGTATCACTATGCTGTGTATATTCATTTACACAGTTCTAAACCTTCTGTGCTTTTTGAATGTTGATATTTGCAAGAGATGCTCAGAAAAAAAATTTACTCATTTCAGTATACTGAGTATGCCTAGCTATACCCCTGTCCCAAGTAGGTAAGTCCTAAGCAGCATTCTACCTTCATCCAGGATGATGTCATAATATAGACAAGTAATGACTGACTTCAACAATTGGCTTAGCTTCTGGTGTCAGTCCAGGGGAATCCACTAGCTCTCAGCCTGGAAAGACATGGTTGACCACTCTGCTTTGCCAGAGAGGGTCTTCACCTGTCTCCTCTAGGCTTTTGGAAATTGGCAAAGGAGCTTGCTTTCCCCATAGAGACTTTTTAGGCAATGTCAAAACAACATTTCTGATGTAAAAAAAAATCCACTCACGGCAAACTCAAAGTTATGCTGCTTAATGCTAGGAGCCTAAACAGGAAACTGCACTCCCTGGAAGCACTCCTCATCATGGAAAATGCTGACATCTGTGCATTCACTGAGACATGGTTCTAGGCCACAGAGTGCACCTCAACATTGCAAGGCTACAATGCCTTCCACACATTAAGAACCCAAAATGAGTGCGAAAGAAACAAAGGTGGAGGTGTATTAATCTTCATTAAAGCCAAATACACCTCGAGACTGGTTAAACAATATGACTCTCTTGAGCTTCTCCAGGTCCAACAAACTGTAGGTAAAACACCATACCACATCATTGCTAGCTACAGATCCCCCACCATGAAGCAAGAGAAGCACACTACCTACTTGGACTTATTAGAGTTACTCACTATACAGCCAAACACTTTGGTCATATGAGATTTCAACTATCCTTCCATCAGTTGGGTGACATACATGAGCACAGACATGCTCACCTCGCGGTTCCTGGACTTTGTCAATACAAATGCCGTGGAATGCTAGTCTGCACCCTTACAAGGGGCTCAAATGTCCTAGACTTAGTACTCACCAACATGAGGGGGGGTAACTGCACTACCCCCTGTGTGTCACCCCCCCCCCGCTAAGGTCAGACCATAAATCTGTCTCGTTCGAAATAATAGTCAGATCTGACATCCCTACAGGAGCAAAAAAAAGTGAACAATTTCTCTAAAGCAAACTACAGCCTGCTAGGTGATTGCATAAAAAGTTTCAGCCCCCCCTATTAACTCAGCCAACAATGACTCCTATGCAGAGTGGTACACAAATGCCCTTTATAACCACCTAAACAACTGTATAGACTAAGTTGTACCTGACTGTATCAAAACCAGGTCCTCCCAAAAAAACAGGCCACACTGGTGGACCTCAAGTATAAATTGGTTATATAACAAAAAGAAGAAACTGATGTCCAAGAAGAATACCCTCCAGAGCTTGAACAAGCAAATCAAAAATATTGTACAGTCTTATAAAACTAGTTGTTGTTGTATCTTTCGGCTTTTCTCAGTTAGGGGTCGCCACAGCAGAACTCCAGTCCGCTAATGATTGGCAGTAGATTTTTACGTGCCGAGTTGCCGGCCCTGACTCACAACCTTCAATGAAGGTACGCCCATTCATGCATGTCTCCACACAGAAGACACTCTAGCTGAGAATCGAACAGGACAACGTCTTACTGTGAGGCGACAATGCTATTGCAGCACCACCACTGCACTTAAATGTGCTTCCCCAATGTTGTTGTGTCTTTCGGCTTTTCCCGCTTAGGGGTCGCCACAGTGGAACTCCGGTCCACTAATGATTGGCAGTAGATTTTTACGTGCCGAGTTGCCAGCCCTGATGCACAACCCTCAACCAAGGTACGCCCATTCACGCATGTCTCCACACAGAAGACGCTTTAGCTGAGAATCGAACAGGACAATGTCTTACTGTGAGGCGACAAGGCTACCGCAGCACCACCACCGAAGCTAGTTATGAAGCTAAATTAGCATCTCTTGCTAAGGATAATCATAAATTATTCTTTAGCTATGTCTGAAATCTAAAAGGGAACACCCAAGTATGTGCTGGACTTATAGTGGATGGCACCTCTCATACTGAACCCGATGAAATTGCCAATCTCTGACACATTTGACACAAACTTCACCCCTGTCTCCACCAACCATACCCCAAAGCAAACCTGACACCAGTCCTTTACCTAGTATCTCCAAAGAGCAGGTTATATCCACACACTCCATGACCAACACCACAGCCTCTATGGGACGAGATAACATCCCAGGCTGCTTACTAAACAATCTAAAACAAGACCTAGGAGAACCACTTGGCACTGTCTTTAACCTCAGCCTGAGCACTGGGTTTATTCCAGCAGACTGAAAAACAGCAACAGTAATCCCCTTGCACAAAGGGGGTACATCAATCAACCCTGGTAACTATAAACCCATAAGCCTAACCACCCTTATCTGCAAGGCCATGTAAAAAAGCATCATGGACTTTATCAACAAGGTCATAGGTGACTTTCAAACTCTTGACCTGACCCAGTTCAGCTTTGTTAAGGGTAGATCATGCTTATTTAACAAGGCAAAATAATACATACTGCCTATCTTGACTTAGCCAAGGCTTTTTACACAATCCCTCATTCAGGTATCATTGAGAAACTCTCCCAGAGAGGGAGAAATATGGACATGGGAAAGAAAGAGAGATCTGATATGGTGCAATATTTATGCAAATGTGAAAGTCAAATTAATCAACACAAAAAAGGTAGCCCCAATTACATTTGAAGAGTAATGCAAGCAAAGGCATCCAGACATGGAAAATCTCACAAAAAAAAAATAATAAGATCACAAAGAGGGAATGTAGAACAGAAGATTAGTCAAGTAGAAGTTACAAAAATAGAAGCTGAAGTTATGGAATATTTGCAAAGTGAAGGATTCAGTGTAGAAAGTCTAACACAGGCTATATCACACCATGATGGAACAATGAATCCTCAAAGTAAAAAGAAACAACAGGAGCAGGATACATCTGAAGGAGAAATATGGGCATGGGAAAGAAAAAGAGATTTAATACAGTGCAATATTTATGCAAGGAGAAAGCAAAACTAATCAATGCAAAAAAAGCAGCACCAAAGATAATTGTAGAGAAATAAAGGGGGTCTATATTATATGCTCAAAGAGACTTTTCTTTGAACATATAATCATCAACACATAAAGAGAAAATGCTTTAAAGTGCGAACAGCCACATCTGTGAATTTTTTTCCTCAGGATTTTGAAGTTGTGTTTTTTGTGTACGGCCCTATGAATTTTTCCTGAGGAAAAAATTTGCGGAAGTGGCCATTTGTGCTTTAGAGCTCTTTATGCGTTGATGATTATATGTTTGAAGAAAAGTCTCTTCAAGCATATAATATAGACCCCAATAAAGGCAAAGACATCAAGATATGGAAACATTTTACAATACAAAAAATAAGAAAACTAAGAAGAAAAGCAGAAAAGAAGATTAGTAATGGACAAGTTAAAGAAATAGAAACCAAGGTTATTGATTACCTGAAAAATGAAGGATTCAGTGTAGAAAATGTAACTCAGATAACAACACAACAGGATAGCGCAATGGACACCTAAATTAAGGAGAAACCAGTGGAGTGGGAAGCATCTAATCAGTTGACATATGAAGGTACTTTAGAGCCTCCTTTAGTAAACCAGTATAAATGTTCAATTGGAGCTATACAGCAAGGGAAAGAACAGGAGATGGTGGCAACTCTGACACAGTCGATGTCATGAATTGGTAGGCCAGTGAGTTCCCATATGAAAGAGCAATGGATGACACAAGGCAAAAGTGAAGAGAACGTGCCACAGGAAGATGCTCTGGAACTTTCTATAGAATGCCCGCAGGAAATGGAGAACAAAGAATGTGCCCTCAGTTTAGAAGAAAATGATCTGAGAGAAGAGTTGCTGGATTTAATAGAGATGGATAGACATATTAAGATAACTGAAAGAAATAGTCTGCAGAAGGTCAGTAAAGCCCAAAAAGTTAGAAGTTTGATAAAACAAATGAAACCTAATTAGGACTGTCCATAGAGATTCATGCGATATAACAGAAGTAAATAGGATACATTACTGTGCAGCCAAATTGATAGCAGATAAAAGTCCTACCACAAAGACACAGGGTAGTAAGGGAAAGGTTGGGGAGATATCAAATGACATCATGGAAGTATAGAATAAAGAAATGCATAAAGTAGTTAAGACAAGACGTGTCACTGTCAGAAAGGTATAGAAGAGAGAACAGATCAACAAAAAAACAGGGATTAACCCATACGTCACTAGATGGGTAGCCAACAGGCTCACTGACGGAATGCATACCGTAAGTCAGGGATTCCACCTCTACCAGTAGCCCAGTTACCAGTGGTGTACCACAAGGATCTGTGCTAAGTCTTCTATTGTTCTGAATTTATTTCTCTGAAGTACAGGTGAAAGTAGATGGCCTGTGGCTTACCAAGTTCACTGATGATTGCAAACTGGGAGCAATCATTGAGTCCTCAAATGATGTTAACATATTACAAACGAGGCTAACAGACAAATTATTGGTGCCATAGCCACAACTAAAACTAAATGCAAAAAAGTGCATTATTATCCCCTTCATCAAAGAGGAAGACCCTGCAAATTACAATACTGACAACACTCTCTAAGCTCAAACCCAGTGGTGCAACATTTGGGAACACAGATTGATAGCAATCTAAACTCTGATCACCATGTGTCTACAGTGGTAAGGAAAGCCTCCTGTATTACTCATCTCATAAGTAAGGGCAATGCAGCCAAGACTAAGGATGTTATAATTGCTTTTTACTCAGCCCTCATCAGACCACTAATAGAGTACAACACTCCTATTTGCATGTACATCACCAGACACCTGCTGTAGGTGGAGAGACCACAGAGG
Source organism: Protopterus annectens (assembly GCF_019279795.1). Classification (NCBI taxonomy): domain Eukaryota; kingdom Metazoa; phylum Chordata; order Ceratodontiformes; family Protopteridae; genus Protopterus; species Protopterus annectens. Next base: position 949,220,873 of record NC_056725.1, on the reverse strand, counting down.
TTTCTCACCAAGAAAATTCATGGCCTCCAAACATGACCTACATGGAAAGACTAAAAACCCTGCCACTGTACTGTGTATACTACAAGTGACTGAGAGGTGGCTTACGTCTGGCCTACACAGCAGTCTCTGACTATGCCCTAATGAAAATGCTGCACATCTGCAAATCAGATAGGACATGGGTCACGTGATCCATGGATCTTAGCCTAGCCTGTGACATTAACAGAACATGCTGGAGAGACTGATATATCTACCAGAGAGTGCCGCACTTCTGCAATAAACTCTCAATTCGTGTGAAGCAAAGCTCGTCAATCACACTATTCAAGTGCAGCCTAGACAACTGGATGGAAGACTGAAAAAATCACCCGAGGGTGGCCCCTATGTCCCTCATGGACAGGGCAATTGGTGCTGATCAGAGACTCACTCTGTGAATAATGACCATTTAACCAAGCTCATTTAGGGAACACAGGTATAACATGGCTAGACTTGTCATGACCAAACCAAAATAAAGAGCAAGCACCAGTGGAAGTTGCCGAAAAATATGAATTTAATAAATATATATTTCAAATCAACTAGGGAGTATAAACTACCCCCAAGTCAGCACAAAAGTGCCATATAATAAATCAGCAAACCGGTTTTGGCTGTATAAGCCTTCTTCAGTGCATGAATCTAACTAGAAATAACAAGAAACACATTAGACCAATGGTTTAAATAGCACATACCAATTAAATAATTATTACATAATAAATTCTTACTGAAAAAAATCTTAAATAAATATACAACTTAATAATAATAAGCAGTGGATTCGTACTGCAAATATGTTAAAGATCTTCATTCAACCCAGGGCTGAAAAGACCACCCAATTTGATTATCCATTTCCTTTCTTTGTTGTTTAAAATAGTATGCCATCCACTTTTATGGGATCTGTCACCTGTAACTTTGTCAATAACTGTAAAGTGAAACGAAGCAGAAGGGTGCTTGAGTGTACTGGAAGGTTTATGGTTCCTTATATCACTAACATGTTCAGGAATTCTAATACGTAATGGTCTATATGTTTTACCTACATAGGAGTCTGAACAGTGACAAGAGGCCAAATAAACAACCCAATCTGAACTACAGTTTGGCCAAAAACCTTATGTCAAAGACCTTATTGATATTAGGACTGGTGAATTCCTTAATTTTGAAAACCCTGGTACAGTGTGTACAATGACTACATGGGTAAGAACCACATAATTTGTCACCCATAAGTGTGTGTTATGTATGTCCCACTGAAACTTGGGAAGTATGTTTATAATGGCTCAAAACTGCGCCCAAATTTCTTCCCCGTCTAAAGGTGAAAAAACATCTCTGGCCTATCTTAGATGCTGATTTGGGGTCTGATAACAAAATGTTCCAATGTTTCTGAATAATATCCAGAAAGGGTTTGGTGTTGCGTCCATATGTAGTGACCATTCACAAAACATCATAATCTTGTGATGTCCAATCCTTATGTTTATATTGCAAAAGATTCATCATGACCTGTGTGGTAGCCCAATTGCTGGCCATGGCAATATTGCCTGCTTGATTCCCCCTGTTGTAAAAAACGGTTACCCAGATCCAACTTGTATTTGAGGAAGGTATCATTATCAGAACAAATGCGTTTAATTCTCAAAAATTTTGATTTAGGGATGTTACATATCATGTGAGGCGGATACAGACTACTGGCATGAAGTAAGGAGTTATACTGGGGATATTTCCTGTAAATCTGTGTACTCAAAGTATTATCCTCATTTCTGGTGATGGTCATATCCAGAAAGGTAATTTGCTTAAGATCAAAATTTACCTTAAATTCAATTTCCCATTTATTTTGGTTAAGATATTCCACAAATTCCAAAAGGTAAGGTACATCCACCTTCCATACCATCCAACAGTCATCCAGGTATCATCTCCAAATATTATAGATCAGTTCGGTCTCCAGGTAGGCCATAAATAAATCTGCATATATCGGGGCAAAGGATGCCCACATTGCCCTACCCTATGACTGTCAGTAACATTGTCCATAGAAATAAAACACGTTTTTTTGTAAGGACATGATCTTGTCATATTATCAGCTGACAAAGGGGGAGCAGTAGTAGTTATGAATTGGGATAGCTATTACCAGGAAGCACAGAGACAGCTGGGGGATGCCAGACTTTATATGCCTATGCCCCTTGATCCAAGTTGTAAATTTAAAGTTGAAATTGATCGTTTTTTATTCCAGGCACAACAGGAAGGTATCATTACTCAGTCGGATGTATACCATCTTATAGTCAAGGATCCTAGATCACAATATATCTATTTTTTACCTAAAATACATAAGGATCCTCATTGCCCACCAGGAAGGCCAACTGTTTCAGGGAGAGGGAGCTTAACTGAGCCCCAGTCTGAATTTCTTACCCTTTATCTAAATCCTCTCCTGGTTTGTCTAAAACCTTTCCTTCTATGTAGGCCAAACATCTAGACCATTACGTATTAGAATTTCTGAACATGTTAGTGATATAAGAAACCATAAACCTTCCAGTGCACTCTATAAACCAGGAATGTCAGGAGGCATACGCACTGTACTGATTTCAGTACAACGTATGGGGGATTGCTTTTTAATTAAAAAAAAAAAAAAAAAAAAAAGTGTTGGCTCTTTAAGGATGCTTGCTGGGTGCTGTAGCTTTTTAACTTTAAAAAAAAAAGTGTTGGCTCTTTAAGGATGCTTGCTGGGTGCTGTAGCTTTTTAACTTTAAAAAAAAAAGTGTTGGCTCTTTAAGGATGCTTGCTGGGTGCGGTAGCTTTTTAACTAAAAAAAAAAAAAAAAAAAAAAAAAAAAAGCGTTGGCTCTTTAAGGATGCTTGCTGCGTGCTGTGGTGAAGGTGAACGGAAGCTGACGTCATGTCCGGCTGGCTGTGAGTGGGAAATTAGCTTGAATGGAGCAATCATTAACAGATAGGAGTGCGATCGGGAAACGGATCAGGAAAGTATGGAGCAATCAGGTAAGGAGAGTATGTGTGAAACAGATCGGGAAATTATGGAGTGTGTGTGTGTGTGTGTGTGTGTGTGTGTGTGTGTGTGTGTGTGTGTGTGTGTGTGTGTTGGCATCATATGTAATTCCAGATACAGTACCAGCCTTGTCGTACACATTGAGATGGGAAGAATTCAGCAGCCTTTCCTATATGTGATCCTTGTCTAAGCCTAAACAATGATGTGTCTGTAAATAGTTGCATGGTTGGTCAAATTAGGACTCTGCAAACTTTTCTTAATGAGAATTTTCTGCTGGAAAAGTCTTTTCACTGTAGGAACAGAGCAGGTACACAACAACCACTGCAAACACCAACCAGCTACGTTTTTAAATTCTGGCAGTTTTTTAATTTGTTAGAGTTCAGCCAGAAAGTTTAACATTTTGCTCTAGTATTTTTTTCAGGCAGTGAACAATATATTTAGTGTATAGACTGCTGTGATATAGGCTTCATTATATTCCACTTCAGCCAGTCATCCTATACTTAATTCTGACCTTCTGTTTATGATATTCGCCATTCTCAGCCTTAATCATCTAATTCCCCTAACCCCACATCCTGTTTGGACCCTCCTTCTCCAAGAAGAATTCATCTTTTTGGAATCTCTCATTCTTTTGCAGACTGTACTGGAGGCAGAAATTTCAGGAACCCTGTGAGCTATCATCCAGGGCTAGGCCACATTTTCTAATCTCCTCCCCATCTTTTGATTAGCATGTAAACTGCAACCCACAGTGCTGGACCAAACAGAGAGGGAAAGAACTACTAGCTGACCTCATCCACCTCAGCGAAGTCCATGAACCCCCTGGTAAGCTGCCCATACCTCGTACCTGTAAATTGAAAGCATCCCCAAGTCTTTCTCCAGGTAGTGCTTGCCATACCCAAACACTCCTCCTGGAATGGGTGGGGTGGCTTCTGCCACTTACACACCTATGCATCCTTGGCTGGTTCCTTCAGTGCCTATTCCCACTATACAAACCCAGGTTAGTTGGCACTTGGATGCTTTGTACTTTGTACTGAATGCTCAATTCCCTATACCCTTGTCAGGACTTTACCAATTTGATCAGTGCCATTATAGGTTCATGGGTAGTTACAAGGCTATTGACCCATAAGAATATTAAAACACCTAGTCTAACATTCCCGTGATAGATTTTAACCCTTATATTTTGCATATGAATAATCCAAAGAGAGGATGAAAATGGATACATTGAGACATTTGCATGTTTGGCCTATCCATAAAGAGCAGGAGTTCTGAACTGGGATTAAATATGTGGTTATTCATCTGTTCATCCAAATTACATTTGAATAAAGTAAGAGAAGTCCTTTGCTTTATGTGGTGTGGAACACAGTGCAATAGAAGCATCACTCTATGTATATGTATTTATGCCTGACTTTGATGCCATTTTGCCAGATAGTAATGGAATGGTGATATGAACTTCACAGCATGGTTTTTCAGAGTTTGGCAGGAGGGCGTTACCTTAAGACAGATACATTTGAGTGTAGATTTCTTACTTAAGGGATTTGTGGATTTTTTTTTGGTCTTTGAACAGAATGAAAGAAAAAAATGTCTGCTGAGTGTGTTTGGGAGTCAGTTATACAAGTGGTTAGCTGTCTGCCCCTACTCTGCAGACCAGCATGCTGCACTTGTATCCCAGCTGCTTTGGATATCTTCAGTTCTTCATGGTGGGACAGCTAAGAAATTCAGTGTTATGCTCATTTTACCCTTTCTGTACCTTGAGTCTTTGCTGAAGTCCCTGCTGATTGAGTTGTAATCTAAATAATAATGAAATGGGTTAATAAGGAGCTTTCAGTTTTTGTTGTTCACAGGACTACTAAACTTTGCAATTTGGCTGCCATGGTTACTGTCGTCATCTTGATAAAAATGTTCAAGGACTGACCAAAATTACTTTACCTTTTTAAGTGCAGTTTGCAACTGATTGTTATGGTACATTATTTATTACTGGCTATGTAGCTTTACTTTATATACTGCATTCCACACCTGCCATCACCTTACACAATTTTTTGATGTTTTAACTCACATTGTGGCTACTGATAGTGACCTCTAAGGTTTCAAGCCTCATTCAAGATTTGAATTGTTTCATAATGTCTGCTTTTACGATGTTGTCCAGTTCTGTTCTAGAACTGTAGTACAAAACATATTCTGCTATGCATCTTCTGTGTGCATCCTATATTATTCCTGCAGTGTACTCCCTTACACCAGAGTCCACCTGAGCAGGCTGATGCTGTCTGCCACATGCTTCACTCACCCAATATGCATTCCTTTGTTAAGTAGTGTCTAATATCAGGCTGGAGACCTTTGTACTTAGAATTGATACCTTAGGTCAGTCAGGCAGCTTTTTCCTGCTACTGCTTTGTTCACCAACAACATTGACTTTAAGGCAAACATGAACAGACATGTAAGGTTTCAGAAAGGTACTGATTCTGCAGAATTTTTCTTTGAGAATTAATGTGTCAAAAAGAAAGGGCTTCCCAGTGGAATCTTTAAAGCTATATACCAGGTTAAGGTTGTGCTGTGTTTCCTCTGTCTGGGATTCCTCAGATATTTCCTGCTTTCCATTGTTAGTCAAAAAACTGTGATTAGTTAAAATCACAATGTGCAGTTTTGGGGAGTTTCCCCTTTCCTTGGAATTGTGCAGCTATGAAGTCCTAGAAGTGTAGAGGTTCAGGAGGGCATGCCCTACTGCAATTAAAAAATAAATGTTTTGATCTGTGGCCCTGCACTGAATGGCATATATGTGACTTCATCTGTTCTGATTATAGCTGTGATTTGTGATATTTCATAGTGGAACAGTCTGGTGAATGCTGAAGAAGTAGGGAGTTTGTCCACTTCTATTTTTATACCAGTGGGCATGCTGAAAAGGATGGCTCTGCAGAAGGGCAAAAGAGAAGCTCTTAACTGGTTTGCCTCTTCTAATGAGAAGGGGAGTGGGCTTCTTTCAATTTTCTTTGGAAAGCAGAAGACAAGCAGTGACAGATTTACTGGAGCAGTCAGGTACACAGACTTCAGGAATGAGTCTACCTGTGAACATTTCAGGTTGGGACACACACACTTCAAGGACATGGACTCTATACTGAGATGATGATAAAAGAACCTATCACTACAGTGCCACCTCTGTAGTGATACTACTATTCTGCCCCTCACTCTTCAGGAAATGGATGGACCATCAGAAATAACTCATTTTGGTTCCACAAATACCGTATTTCAGAGCAGGAGGAGCACTTATATTAAAAAAAATAAGAATCCCTGTATGCTTTCATTTGAGTACCAAAGTGAAATAATTTTAGAGAACAGTATGATTGCTTCTGATGTTGCTTTTAGAATTCCACATGTCACAGTTACAACATCCTTGTATGTTGTTTGGCACAATGGAAGTCCACTGCTTCCTTTTACCAGTAACTACTGCTTTGTTTTGAGGAGATTGCTGAAGATTTGTTTCACTGCAATACCTCTCACTGAAACATTGATACCCAGCTGGGTTATCTGCGCTGGGTTTGCTGCCCATACTATTTTGCTCCGTTCACTATTGTGAACATAGATGTGCTAAAAAGCGAATGTGAAAACACAAAAATGCAAAACCCAGAAGTGTTTATATGATGTGTGTAAAAGGTTAGTGAAGATGTTCCACAACAGTCTCACTTTTCTTGTTGTTGTTGTAATATATTCCAAAGGTACTTATGGCTTTCTTGCTGAATGAAACTGTATATAACTGCTTCAGTTGCCTTACAGTTTGCCTAATGGCAATAGAAATATCAGATTAGAATATATATGCCTGTGTGTGTATGTGTGTGTGTGTGTGTGTGTGTGTGTGTGTGTGTGTGTGTGTGTGTGTGTGTGTGTGTATGTGTGTGTGTGTATGTGCGCGTGCTCGTGTATGTATATATATATATATATATATATATATATATATATATATATATGGGTCCCCTTCTAATGGTCGACATTTCAAAATGTTGACATTCATATGGCCGAGACCATATGATCGACATTTTATGATCGACATTTGAAATGTCGACCATGGGGAACCAGCATCATGCTACAGTGTGGAATGGAAAGATTTCCAATTCCGTACTGTAGTGTGATCTCAGAGTTGGTATATTTAAGTTATGGGGGGTGCAGGGGGCAATGCCCCCCTGCTAGCAGCATTAAGGTAAATTTGTGTTTGTGTTTTGTGTTTTACTTGTATGGTCGAGATTTCAAATGTCGATCATATGGTCTTGGCCATAAGAAATTTGACATTTTGAAATTTCGGCCATATCAAGTAGACCCATATATATATATATATATATATATATATATATATATATACACACACACACACACACACACACACACACACACACACACACACACATAAAGACAGGAGGTGTGCAGGCAATGAACCAACATGGGAACAGGGAGTAGTTTTGTCCCCACATAGAAGCGGAGTTATATTATTTTTTTTGGGTGCAGAGTACTTGTAATTTCTTCAGAATGTTGTGCATTCATGTCAGTGGCAATCACTTTTTATTCTTGATTTTCTGCTATCTGGGAGTATAAATTACTTAATCTAATGAGTCTTCTGGTTTATTCTGGAAAAACCGTGGGGTAGGGCTTTGTGACATGTTCTTCTGATTTAGTACTGAAATGTTACCATAGAGCATAGAGATGTACTATTCCTGAATTTCATTAATCACAAGAAAATACATCATTCCTCTGTCTTTCAAAATGATACCAGAGTTCCATCTAAATTATCCATTGAGCTATCTGCATTCTTTAGGTACAACTGGAGCAATGTAAGTGCATTTCACATTGCCTGAATGCTTACAAGCTCCTTGATTTTGATTTTTACAGTTCATAACTCTGAGAAAGCTGAGCATTGGAACCTTGTAGTTCTGGATACAGAATGTTAGAATTCTGCTGAACAGATCTGTATCTGCAGGATTTGTCTTACAGTTCCTGCATTCTGATGAAGAATATACATAAAATTTAAGGCGGATGGCCAGAAGTCTTTAGTGTCCTTTTTTTCTTTGTGAAATTAATGGAATAGTGAAAAGTCCGCTGTTAGGTAATGCCCAGCTACCCATAAGTTCGGAGCACTATGCTTAGGCAGCGCAGTATCATGTAGGTACATTCTTGTAGTTTTTCTTCCATATTTAGCACATTTTAAGCTTTTGCATGCCTAGCCCTTGCCTGCAGTTTGTGGTACAAGTTAAGAAGATGCAAATGGGCACACTTGCCACCCTTATAAAACATGTAGCACCTGCACTGTTCCCCTTAGCACTGGCCCAAACTAACCCTTTCCCTGCTACCTGTCTGAGACGTGTATTAATACAGTCATTGAGCATACTTTCCTCTTTCCCTTCCTCAATGGATAATGATGTAATACTGAAAGTGGTCTGATTTTCTCTTTCAACAGTTTTCAGTAATCTTTGTACAAATATAGCCCTTAAAAAACATCCATTTCAGCTGATTTGAAAATAAATGTTTTGTTTTACACAACAGTTGCAGTTGATATACCCTGTATTGTGAAGCAGCTGAGAAAAGTTTGGTTTACCTATTAGTGTAGCTTAACTGATCAAAGTAAATTACATTAACTATCATAACACATACTCACATGGGTTTCCTCCGGCTGTTGCGGTTTCCTCCCACATTCCAAAGACATGCTGTAGGTGGATTGGACACTCTAAATTGGCCATAGGTGAGAGTGTCTGTGTGAGTGAGGGGTATGAATGAACTACAGTGGCAGGATTAGCCACCCAGTGGTGTAAACCTTGGCTTGAGATGATTGTCACTGCTAAAGTGACACCCTGACCCCATATACAAAATGGGATAAGGGGTTGAGGATGGATTGATGGATCATAACACATGCACCATTTGTCTGTTGGTTTAATTTAACATTACAGCAAATTAACAGGATTTTTAGCATTTGAGAAACTTAGCCACTAACATAAAGTATATTATAAAATAATTGAAATACATTGTTTATAAAGATCTGCCTCGTCCTCGGATCACTTTTGAGTGAGTCCTGGAATAGGCAGGCATCACATTTTTCATTTTTTCTTTCATGATTTACTTTGGGAAAAACACCTTAATTCTTCATGCAGGTGATGGTGTACACTGTTTAAACTAATATAACTAACTCTAAGGTCACAAAATTGTAAACTGAATTAGAAAAAAATGTGATATGTTCATTTGATTAAATAGACGGTCCATGACTCCGTTAAGGAGCTTAGCCCAATTACCCAGAGCATTGTCTAGTTGAATGTCTTACTTGGAATAGACTAGTAGAAGCTGAGGGAATAAAACTCTGGACTATGGGGAGCAGGTCATTAACAGTTTATCATCTATGCTAACTGCCATCCTTAGACAGTTTAAGCAAGAAAAAGAAGCCTTCATGAAATTTGAGCTCATGACCTCTGGTTTATGAAGCCCAGTGCTCTAATCTCCAAAATACCAAGTCATATAAGACTTGCTTAAAAATCATTCTAGGACATAAATCATTATTTTATTTGTTTGTTTGACTGATTATTGATTGGGTTAATCCTACTAGGCCAGTGGCCTACTTTCAGAGTGAAGACCTGTCATGGTACTCACACTGACTAAGGGAAAATTTGGTCAGGGCACCAAGGAAATAATACTCCTTTCAGAAAGTATTGTGGCATCTTTTACATCCACTGTAGTAACAACCATCTCAGGCAAATGGGACCTTATAGCTTGTAACTTGAAAGCTGTATATTATTTGTGCAATAAATGATACTGCTGTCTGTAAAGCATAAGAGAGTCAGGGACATAAATAGACATTGTTTAATAGTTGTTTGTAACTGTATGTGGCATATCATTTGTATATGAAGTCATGGTGCTTTATGTACAGCTTAAGAGAGTTGGGGCATAAACAGATAATGTTTTATAGTTGGTTACTTTACATTGCACATGGTTTGTGCAAGACATTGTGTAGTTGTCTATGCAACTTAAGGTGTACAGCTGTGGTATCATAAATTGTATTGCTTTAAGCTGTGCAATGGTAGTTCTAGAATTTATGAAACAATAGTGCCTTAATAACTGTGTGTGTGTGTGTGTGTGTGTGTGTGTGTGTGTGTGTGTGTGTGTGTATGCCCCCACATAACACAACATGTGTTTAGGCTCAAACCCTGTACCTTTGCTTCAGGGAAAGAAGAGCCTTAAGTCCCTAATCACCACCATTTCTGAACTTTGTTCAGATTTTTATTTCTAACAGTTGTGAGCTATGGTGAGAACTGAAGTTGTATTCCCCAGCTGTGGTGAGAAGTGAGAACTGAAGTTGTATTCCCCAGTTGTGGTGAGAAGTGAGAACTGAAGTTGTATTCCCCAGTTGTGGTGAGAAGTGAGAACTGAAGTTGTATTCCCCAGTTGTGGTGAGAAGTGAGAACTGAAGTTGTATTCCCCAGTTGTGGTGAGAAGTGAGAACTGAAGTTGTATTCCCCAGTTGTGGTGAGAAGTAAGAACTGAAGTTGTATTCCTCAGTTGTGGTGAGAAGTGAGAACTGAAGTTGTATTCCCCAGTTGTGGTGAGAAGTGAGAACTGAAGTTGTATTCCCCAGTTGTGGTGAGAAGTGAGAACTGAAGTTGTATTCCCCAGTTGTGGTGAGAAGTGAGAACTGAAGTTGTATTCCCCAGTTGTGGTGAGAAGTGAGAACTGAAGTTGTATTCCCCAGTTGTGGTGAGAAGTGAGAACTTAAGTTGTATTCCCCAGTTGTGGTGAGAAGTGAGAACTGAAGTTGTATTCCCCAGTTGTGGTGAGAAGTGAGAACTGAAGTTATATTCCCCCATTAGTATTTTTGTTGTTTGTTCAGGTTTTTGTGCTAAGGTGTGAAGTGAGAACTGAATTTGTATTCCCTCATTATTGCCTTTGTTTGTCCAGGTTTTTTGTGCTAAGAGGTTGAGAGCTATCTAAATGATAGCCATTAAGTTTCAGTCTTCATATTTTTTGAACTGCTGATTTAGCATAGTGGTATGTTGCACTGACTGTAGTGCATATGGTTCTGGGTTCAAGACATGCATGGTGGTAACACAGCGTTTTATTCTAGCAACTTTCCAAAATTATACAAGCAATGTTTAAAATGTGTCCCTGGTTTTTGGGCTTTTGCCCCCCCCCAAAAAAAAAAAAATGTTGGCTTTTTCCAGATTTCTTGTGCTGCAAAGTTCAGAGATACAGCTGAGTGTCGAGTACATTTTACAAGGAGCTGAGAGCTGTAGGGGAACTAAAGTTTAGTGCTGCTTATGCTGAGTCTGCTTATATTGTTAATAGCACAACAGGTAGTATACTTCCTTTTGATGCAGAAGGCTGTGGGTTCTTCTCCCACAGTAGGTAGTTGCATTGCTGATACTGTACTGTGTTGTAAAGGGGGGGGGTGGACGCTGTAGTCCTTTTTGGCGAAGATATCTAGTAGTAACTATGAACCTGTTATCAGTTTGCCATCCATTCCCTATTGCAATATTACTAGCATATCACATTTTTTAATGCAACATAGACAATTTATTCCTCAAGGGCAACAGGCACTTTATTTGTAGATCAAACAATGAAATATAACGTTGTTTGCTAGCAGCAACCTCTTCATTAGTTACAGATTTCTTTAATGTGGAATTGTGTAGATGGCTTTTACTAGTTCAGAGATTGTGCCTATTTACTGATACTGGTGGACTGTAGAAGTTTGAGTAGACTTTTATGATGGAAATGTTCTAAATTGGGCTGTTTTATCATTATTGGTGCATGCATTTTGTTTCACTGTTTACTGGAAAAATGTTCAAAACAATACATTTAAAATGCTCTCTAACAACTATAGTGTATTGTACAAGGATTATAATTTAATACAATCAGGAAGGTGTATCAAAGAGCACGTGTATGTTCCATGTGCAAGGGACCTATGATTTGAAAACAGTACACAGTTAATCTTTATCTGCCACTGGCAAAATGCATTTTCTTTGAATGTGGGTTTCAATGCTGTTCCAATGAATGTGAGTTTCAAGGGCAGAGAAGTTTTAATGCTGTCTAGTTTCATTGTGAGACTGCATTGCTTTGTTTAGCAGATATTTATTGGTGTTCGTGCTGTAAAATGAAAAATAAAACTTTGCTGGCAAATCATTTAGTAATGAAGTCATAATGACAGACATTAAGTTTCAGACGTCATAATCTTCAGAAAAATGCATGCTAAAGCAAGACCTCTTATTCTATCAACTGTCTTAAGTTTATACAAGATCAATTTTTAGTACTGTTTGTATGTTCCCCCAATATATTTGGCCTTGTCCAGATTTCCTGCATTAAGAGGTTGAGAGGTATGTGCAAATAAATCGCTTTATAGAATTAGGAATATCCAAACCTCTCAACTGTTCCCAATTTTGGCTCAAAATGTTGCTCCCCCCCTAATAATCACTCCGCAAAATAGCAATTTTGGAAGAAAACGTGGAGGCTTTACAATTATAAATAACTAATGACCAGAGTTATACATTACTTTTATTTCAGAAATGCATGTAGATTCTCTAATTTTGTCAGCTGCTCAAGTTAACAGTGCTCATCTTAAAAATGATGTCCCTTGTTTGACAGGTTCTCAGCTGTATTGTCTGGCAATTTTATATTTTTGCATCACATTTTTGTCCGTTTTTCATAAAATTGTGGTTTTCTGGCAAATTAGTCACAAATGATTAAAGACGTTACAAAGTTACAAAATAATGGCAGACATTTGAGTTTCAGATTTCATACCTTTCAGAAAATTCGTACTAATGCAAGACCTACTACTGTTCTATTATCTTTCTAAATTTATAAGGGCAATATTTAAAAAAAAGTTTTTATTTTTGGGCCTTTGCCTCAGTTTTATTTATGGGTTTGTTGCTCTAAGAGGTTGAGAGGTGTGTGTGTGTGTGTGTGTGTGTGTGTGTGTGTGTGTGTGTGTGTGTGTGTATGTGTGTGTGTGGTAGGTAGCATACCACTCAACTGTCCAAATTTTGCAGAATGTCCAGATTTTTGCCCCATATTTTTTGTCTGTTCCTCATAAATTTTGTGATTTTCTAGAAAATCATTGAAGGCTGAAGTTGCTAAATAATGACACATTTGAGTTTCAGACTTCATTTCCTTTAGAAAAATTCATACTAGCGCAGATCCTGTTATTCTAGCAACTTTCTCATACTAGCACAGATCCTGTTATTCTAGCAACTTTATAAGTTCACAAGAGCATTATTTAATATCTGTCCCTGTTTATTTTAGGCTTTGTCCATATTTCTTGCACTAAGAGGTAGGTGGGGTGTGTGTGTGAATGAAACACCCTAGTTAGGGGTAGCAGGTGGTTAGTAATTTACTCAAGCTCAAAACCTGTACCTTAGTTACAGAAAACAAAAGCATGAATCCTCTACCCCAACTACCATGCTGCATTTTTCAAAGAACTGATTTTACAGCGAATGCCTCTTCATTGATACTAAACGAGTGAGCTATGAATTACGAGAATGGCCGTAGCTTGGCTGGGGGGGGGGGGGTAGCAGTCTGAGAGCTGTGAGTACAAATTTGAAAATCCTATCTACACCCCTTCTATAAACATACACTCAAGCACCCTTCTGCTTCATTTCACTTTACAGTTACTGACAAAGTTACAGGTGACAGAACCCATAAAAGTGGATGGCATACTATTTTAAACAACAAAGAAAGAAAATGGATAATCAAATTGGGTGGTCTTTTCAGCCCTGGGTTGAATGAACATCTTTAACATATTTGCAGTAGGAATCCACTGCTTATTATTATTAAGTTGTATATTTCTTTAAGATTTTTTCAATAGGAATTTATTATGTACAAAACACGATCACCGTACCAATACCAGAGTCCTCCTAGCAAACACAGGAATCAGCAAACATACCTATGCAAACTTGGTTCTTTCCTACTGGGAAAGGAATTTTATATTGAGAAATGAGGATTGGAAGAATCATGTCTATACTCGTTTTGTAGATGATATATTTATGTTTTGGAAGGGAGATCACATATCACTAAAAAATTTTATAGACTACTTACACTCGACCACCTCTTTCTTAAGATTTACTCTGATCTATTCAGAACATAGTATTAATTTTTTAGATGTTAATTTAATGCGAACCAGTGAAGGATTTTCTTCAGGCTTGCATAGGAAAGAATGTTGGAAAAATAGCCTGCTGAATTTTGATAGTATGCACCCGCGGTTTATGTTTTCCAATATTGTACAGGGACAAGTCTGTAGAACATCCAGACTAAGTATGGATGAGTCCAACTTTCAAAAAGAAATTACAGGGTTAAAAGAGTGTTTTCAGAATAGGGGGTACAATGAACACTTAGTGGATAAAGTAGTGGCCAAAGGAATGAAGAGTAGAAATAATAGATATAAACCATGGCTGAGGTGTGAGGATAATGAGATGTTAGGTGAAGGCAGCTCCAGAGTAGGGTTAGGGTTTCCCAGACTATATTTCACATATAGTAGTAATATAAATGATATAAGAGGAATAGTGAATAAAAATTGGAACATTCTTAGAAGTGATAAAAAATTGAGGGAAATAGTAGGGCCTGTTCCTAATTATTGCTATAGACGTAATAAAAACCTCAAGGATTTGTTATGTGGTGAAAAGAACTTGATGGATTCTAGGCAGCCCACCATTAAGATGGGCAGCTTCCCTTGTGGTAACTGTAAAGCTTGCTCACATATTCATAAAAGTAATAACATTTTTATACACCCTGTTAGTGGCAAGATATTTGAATTTAAAAGTAGAGCCACTTGTAAAACTCCTAATATAGTGTATATAGCGGAGTGTACTCAATGCACTTGTTTTTATGTGGGCATGACAAATAAAATGTTTAAGGTTAGGATATTAAAACATTTATGTTCAATTAGGAACAAGGACATCCACAATGCCCTGTATAAACATATTGAGGTTTATCCTTCACATTCTTTTTTGTTTAGAGCAGTGGCTAATGTAGTATTGAGTAACCAAGGAGGGGACATAAAAACCCTTACTGAATCCCTTGAGTCACGCTGGATTATAGAATTGCAGGCGCACAGGGAACCAGGTCTTAATGATCTGGTCCCTTTAAAACCGGCTTTACAGAGGAGGCGTGTTTTTTATTAATGTTTGATTGGGTGTTTTAATGTTGTGTCATTAATTGTGGTATATTTAAACAAGTGATTTGAACTTTTTAAAATGTCTGAAGAAGGGTGTTATCCCAAAAGCGCTCACCTCTGGATTTTACTGTGTTTTATTAAACAAAGACTACACAGCAGTGTCCTGCCTTTCTTTTGTTTGCTGAATTTATTATGTACTAATTATTTAATTGGTATGTGCTATTTAAACCATTGTTCTAATGTGTTTCTTGTTATTTCTAGTTAGATTCATGCACTGAAGAAGGCTTATACAGCCGAAACCGGTTTGCTGATTTATTATATGGCACTTTTGTGCTGACTTGGGGGTAGTTTATACTCCCTAGTTGATTTGAAATATACATTTATTAAATTCATATTTTTCGGCAACTTCCACTGGTGCATGCCCTTTATTTTGGTTTGGTTTTGTGCTTTTTTGGGCTTTGACACCTGCCATACTTGCGAGGAGTTTGGTTTGAGTGTAGGCTTGTAAAGACACTAGGGCCATTAGCCTGGTAACCTCCTATGAACCTATAACTTCAGCACTTGCATACAATGCATTTTCTATGATAATTCTGTGGTACTGACATAGTCTTGTTGTCTTTTTCATGCAATCTAAAATGCAGTATTTGTCTGCTTCTATTGCTTCATTTTTGTGACAAGGAACAGCTCTGTCCTTTAGCTTCAATTTCTTTTGGCTTCATTGTGCTTGCTGTTTCTCTGATATGCTTTATTTTGTCCCATACATCACCATAGTGCTTTCCATTTGAGAGATTTTCTGAATGGCATATATAATTTACATTAATTGTTTCACTCCCTTTGTTTATTGCCAGTATTTTGTTCATTGGTTTTGACATCAATTGAAGAATGTTCAACCAGATGTAAAAAAATACACATTATATATGTATATATATATATATATATATATATATATATATATATATATATATATATATATATATATATTTATTATACAGCTATAGATATATAGACAGGCTTATATATATATATATATATATATAGATCTCTCTTTATATATATATATATATATATATATATATATATATATATATACACAGATGTGTGTGTGTGTGTGTGTGTGTGTGTGTGTGTGTGTGTGTGTGTGTGTGTGTGTATCGCATGAGGCAACAGCCCCTGCAGTTTTCCTGTGTGAGATTTGCTTGCCACATCTTTCTTATTTTTGTATACCAGTTTGAGGACTGCACAATCTCAGAGAAAACTGAAAAGCCCAAAATCTTTGAATAACTGCTGGTGCACTCGTACAAATTGCATTTGGAGTGATTCCCAATTGAAAACAGTGATTTACAAGTTGTCTCTCAAGGCCGTATACCTGTAAAGTTTTAAACCTCAACTTGTAAAGAAACAGACTGATGTGACATGCAGTATTTCAGTAAATTTTCACAGTGACATATTCAATATATTTTATGCTTCAGATATTTATTCTGCGGCTGCCAGTGCTTTTGGCATCTGGCGTTTTGACTTTGGTCTTTCTGCATTAGATCTTTTGGCATAGGGGCTTAGCAGCACTCTCTTTGAACAGTTGTGCAATGAATAAAAAGCCCATTAGCTAATCAATCTCCTGTTATAATGTTGTGTTCTGTATGACAACCTCTGTACTTTTGTATAATACTGTTACAGTATATTGACTGGGTTAACTGGTCTTCTTTTGGTCAAATCATAGCTTAATATGATTAGTTTAGACTGGCCTGCCAATGTTTTAAGAAACACTAAGTAGGTAAGTAAATGTATATCAGAGCAGAGACCCAATAAGAATGAATCCACATGTTTTCAAACTGTCATATAAATGCCAGTATACATCTGGTTTATAGAATTCTCCCTTAATCCACTCTCTTTATTCATTGCAACTCTGAACTGTGGGTGCTGTTTAGATGTGGTATCTATGCCTAGATTAATAGCCACATTTATATTTTCTTGTAATCTTATGACACCCTAGAACACATCTGTCTTTATATTTTCAAGCTCATTTTTTATGAAAATATATGCTGGAGAGTGAGAGACCATTTGTAAAGAAGACCAGATAATCTGAATACAAAGCAATTATTTTACATTGGAATAGGAAGATAATAAACTGTTTGAGTAGTAAAAGTCATTGTACTTCTGAACAGCCTACTTCATGAACTTTTGACAGTAGAGAGATTGTGTGTTTGGATACTTTCTTTTCTTCTGACTGACTGTCATGATAATATCAAATAAGTGCAGATGATTTGGGAGCGATATGTCTTTTAAAGTGTCAGAGTACCTTTTTTTAAGTAAACAAAAAACTGCACTAGTTAGTTTACTTTTGTCTCCTGGTGGTAGTAAGGCAAGGAATTATCATCACCATTTGTGGCCTGGTCATGGGCAAAAGAGCTTTAGAAAATATATCTGCATACACCGAAGTAGATCAAGAAAAGACAAATGCAAGTTTCTGAAAGATTTTCTGGGAAGTCTCGTAAGCAAAACATGTGACTCATTATACTTGGAATTACTGGATTTTAAATGTGTAGCTCAACTTCCAACAATGATGGCAACTTGCTTGCCAGACCGTGGAGTGTGTTACATTTTTGGTGTGAGTATTAAATATTTCCAAGGTTGTTTTCCCCTAAGTTCACTATCATTACATGGCTGTGGCTGGACTGAAACTTAGTGAAATTTCCTGACCTGTTTAGGTTTTATCCATGTTTTTGACTGCTGGTTTTGTGGTTTGACATTGCCAGCTACAGGGATTGCTTGAATGCTGGTGTTTGGTATGAAGGAGGAGAGTGTTGCTGTCTTGGCAAGAACTTTACTCTTGCTGCTGCTGTTACACTGCTTTTGACTCATCTTTGATATTAATTTCGGGATGATTAAATAATATTGTCTGTGTGTCCTGTAGGATGAAAAGACTGTTGTCCTGCTGTGGTGTTGCCATGCTCCTGTAACTGTATGTTTTTGTTAATATGGGGGTTGCTGCTGTCAGCAAAGGAATAGCTTTTGCATTTAACCAACAAGTGCTTTGAAGTTGTTATACTGTATGGACTTAACGGTTATACTTATTTTGTCACTTTTTTCTTGGAGAGAATGACCTCACATGTATACCGCAAACATTTATGCTTGTTATTTGGGTTTCAATTATCTTGTAACATTGTGTGTGTTAATGGTTTACAAGGTGCTTGGGAGATAAGCACCAAAATAAACTTGAACCTGAAGGACGGTGTTTAATATTTGTCATATTATTCTGAAAAACTCACTCTGATACTTCATTTGGCTATAGGATTATAAATTTGTATCTATATATCTTCTATGCATTTTCCTTTTTTAAATCTTTTGTCTCGCCACCTAGCTAATGTTCCCATATTGTACCTCAAATAAGAGCCATCAACTCCCCCCCCCCTCCCGTCTGCCTTTGCCCTTGCATCCACATCATCCTCAGGGCTATTTTTATAAAACACTTTTTTATTTAAATTTATCTGCCTTGGATTGTTTTCTTCAGAAAAGCCAGTGGTCAATGGGTAGTTCTCAGTGTATATTGAAATAGGAGGGTGAAACATTTATTTGACAGATTTCATTGTATTTCCTCTCATTTCTAGTTTTTCCTGTGAAAGAGGTGCCAAACAATACATTTCTGTAAAGGGAAGTATCTAGTAACTGCCACTTAATACCATCTGATATAGCCTGCATCCTTACCAAAGCATGTTTCATAATAATTGTGCTCGTAGCTGTGCCCTTACCACATAAAACAATGTACAAAAGATCTACAACACAGATGGAATGTTATAGTAAGACATAAGTTCTTTTTTCGTCCTTCTAGACTTCTTCAGGTCTGTGTACAAAAACCCTAAAAACTATCTATAAAAATATTATTGTATAATTAGTATTGTTATTACACATCATTTTGAATAAAGTGGAAAAAAAAAAGAGAACCAGAAAAAGAAAAAAATAATAAATGTATGATGATGGAGACAAAATATACACTTAAATTAAAACTGATTTAGAATGGGTTTGCTATAATTTCCTGGAATACACTCTCCTATCCAGATAGGCAAATATGATTGACGAAGCACCTATGTAGTGAAAGTGCTTTAACATTTACTGTAGGCCTCATTGAAAAACATAAATATTGGCAAATGTGTTAATATGCATAGAGTTTCGAAGTATCCAGACGGACTAAACTAAAACTGACTGTTATACTTGATTCTTTTTAAACAATTCATACACAATCCATTCTACTGGGTTTGATAAGTTTAGTAAAACAAGAGAGGTTTTTCTTAGTATTTTGGGCATTGTACCAGCACTTTAAGGGTTAAGAACTAAGAGCACTCCTCAATTCCAGAAAGGTACACCCCTTGGCCCCTCCCATAATTGAGGTGTGCCCAGGTGGTGTGGTTAAGATTACTGCCCCCCTTATATTCATGATAAATTGCAGCTCAGTTGAACAATGTGTCAGAAGATGCTTAAGTGCACTGAATGAAGGACTGATCCAGAATGAATGGTCTCCATGTTTCCTTCCCTGAACAAACCTAACCTGCTGAAAAACTCTTTGCAAGTAACTTTGCTCCTTAGTAGTCAGACAAAAAATACCTTTGCTTCACCACAGAAGCTAACATGGCACCGGTAACTTGAATTGCACAAAAGAAAATGGTCCTGTAGTAATACTTCTAATCGGGACTTACTGGCTCCCACGACCTTTATGGGTAACCATAGGATTTTTAGCTTTACTTACCACCTCTGCCCACAAGCAAGGTGGATGCCAGTACATCATTTGCTCTCATCCTTACAAGAGCACTGTATTTTGGCTTATTACCCTGAAGTATTTGTGCAGACTCCTGAATACAGGTCTCATACTCCTCTGTCAAGCCCCACCTCTCAGTCATCTGTGCTAGTCTTCCTGTCAGTCCACCAGTTGTGTCCCGGCCTAAGGTCAGATGACTGCTAAAATGCATACTACATTTAAGACTCACAATAAGCTGGTGCCTCCTTCTTGGGACCTTAACTTTGTATTGGAAAAGCTTATTCTAACTACTTTTGCATTGCAGATTTTGCGATTTGCTGAAACAATCATGATACTGGCTCTCACTTGTTCTAGGAGAGTCTCAGTACTACAGATACTCATGGTCATTCCACAGGTTTTTTTTTTTTTTTGCAAGGACAGGATAACCCTGAAGTGTGGCTTTATCATGTCTGAAGTAGAGAACAAGATGTCCATAAACCTCCCTACTTTTCCAACCCAGAGAATGAGTTTGGGGAGGAGACTGCACTCCTTAAATGTACACAGACAGCGAAGGTTTTATTTGGACAAAAAGTCAAGTTATAAGTCAGATCCGCTATTTTTATTCATGGACTCTCTAAACTGGGTCAGTCGGTGTCTAAACAAATCATTGCAAGCTAGTTCTCAGTCCATCTCCATTAGTTATTCTCTCTGTGGTTATGTAGTTGGCCTCCTGCACTGGATCTTGCTCTACCAGGCAGTGTCATCCTCTGTGGGGTGGGGCTTCTACAGAGGGGTTAATGGCAGAACTGTGTGGAAGCTGCCAGCTGGTCTTTGATACACACCTTCATTAAACACTACAGAACTGATGCCTTTTCGAGATCTGGAGCTTCCATTTGCTAGGTCAGTTCTCAGGCCTGTTGGACTGTTCCTCTTTCCATTAGCTAGCCTGTGTAAAGCTCTAGAAATTGTCCATCTGTTTGGAGTACTGCAGCAGTGGTCTCTTGTCGGGAAATAGTATAGTTTTAAGAACTTAAAATCAAAAGAAAAACGAGTTGAATGGTAGGAGAAAGCTGAAATAAGCAAATACGAATAACGTAATGCTAAAGCAACTAAAAACTTTAATATGGTAATTTTACATTTTCAGTTTTGCCCTAGTAGCTTTTTAAAATGTGATTTTTAGTATAACATTTACACATGTTATACATATATATTTCATGTTATTTATAAATTGAGTATTATGTATTTAACATTGTAACATTTTAGAGCAGGTTTCATACTGTTTAAATATTGTACTTTTATCTGGTTTTATTTTTATTGGTTGCTTGAATGACTAATTGATAATTAACTACAAGCTGTATAAGCATCAGTTTTATGTTGTTCTGGGTCTGAAGAAGGTGGAATATTTTTACCACTGAAAGCGCTTACCATATTAAAGTTTTTAGTTGCTTTAGCATTACGTTATTCGTATTTGCTTATTTCAGCTTTCTCCTACCATTCAACTCGTTTTTCTTTTGATTTTTAGTAGTTTTTCGGTTTTCTTGATTTTTAGTTTTAAGAACTTGGTATGACAGTAGAGATGCTACTCATTAATTTCCCCTCAATTTATGGCTAAAGTACTTAAGCAGATATTCTGAAGTTAGAGGTAAATCAAGCGGTATTTAAAAGAAAAAATGAGTTTGTCAAGAATGGTGATGGCAGTCGTCTGGCTACTGGCTGACTACTACTAGTGCTGGCCTCATCACAGCTTCACTCTGCTGGGATACATTGCTCCTTTGCTTTTCTCACCAGAAGCAAAGCAGTGGCACCAATCCCAAGATGAGAAGCACTCCACAGCCTGTTTGGTGATTCAGTCTTGTCCTGGATAGTGTAAAGGTCTGTAGGAGCCTTTTCCTGGTAGGTGTCTTGCTCCCCATTAGAATGACACCAGACAATTAGTCCTCTCGTGTTCATATTCTGGTAGCATTCTTGGAGAAGGTAAAATGCTGTGCAGTGCTAAGCTCCTAACAGCTAACAGGTCAAGCACAGACACTCGCTTCCTAATCAGAAAGTCAGTAATCTGTGTACGCTGCTGCTCCTTTCACCAGGAGCAAAAAATTTCACCCCGGGGATCACTGCAGTGGCTCTACTTGCTAGAGGCACTGGGAACTAACAGGCGGCATGATGCCAGGGCACTTCTATGGGCTAGGCTTGTAAAGGCTCTAGGGCCATTAGCCTAGTACACACCTATGAACCTATAAACCTAATATCAACATTTTGTGAAATGCTTACCCATTTTAACAGTATTTTGGATAAACCTGCTAATTTTTCTCTCTGATGGCTTTACCCTAGATTTCTGAGGCAATATCCTCTATTTGTTTGAAAATATTACATTGACATCTGATTATATGGGTTTGATAATTTATTGCAGTAAGACTTAAGACTGCTGAAGTATATAACTTATTGGCAGAATATGTTTACAATTCTGCTTTCCTTACTGTTAAGGAGTGTAATGAGCCCCAGAGTTAACTTTGATCTGCTTGTGGCATCCATGGAAACTACTACAGTATCTGGTACAGAGTTCTTATAGAAACGCTTACAAGATTCTCCAAAATTGTAGAAAATCTCAGGCATCTTATGTGCTGAAAGATGAGAGTCTAGTTCTAAGCAAGCTGAATTGAACAAATCCTTAAAGGCCAGATTAACTCATGGCACAGAATTGGGACTTGGTTCATCAGTAACAAAGAGGTGCAAGTATCATTATGAGACTCTGAGACCTCCTTGAAACTCATCTTGAGGCACTTCCTGATCAGGTTAAGAGTCTATCCAAAGGAGATATCTTCTGCAGAGGAGCACAATGACACAGTATTCTTGTTGTTACAAAAAGGAGAAAAGAGCTCTGAGTGGAATGTGCCAGGTCTTTCTCATCCAGCTCAGAATCAGAAGAGCCAAGAAAAAAGAAGTTATGTACTCACCATAACGTTCCATGTGAGTTGTTCCATCTCGCCTTCATTCATCACTGATGGGGTTCGGAGCCAATCCTTGGCTCCAACACGGCCGACTAGCAAGCTCAAAGTTCTCCAGTAGCTCGAGACCCCACCCCTTATCCCATGATGCACTGCTGGAATTACCTCAGATCTTGTTTGCTGTGTACCATATAAAAGTACAATAATAATTCTGTCTAGTATGAATACACATTGAAAAACCAGGATGAAGACAGTCTCTGGGTCAACTGTCAGCCAGGAGGGGGAAGGAGGGAGGAACGTGAGAATGAAGGCGAGATGGAACTACTCGCATGGAACATTATGGTGAGTACATAACTTCTTTATGTAAAGTTGTTCAATCTCACCGTTCATTCATCACTGATGGGTAGTGTCCCTAGCACCCTGATCTTGGGTGGCTCACAGAAGTACACTCTTCAGAACCATAAAACCAAATGAAGCCCTGTCCATGGAGGCCTTATCCACTTTGTAATGAGTTATAAAAGTGTGAGGTTTAGATCAGGTGGCTGCTGCACAGATGTTATCCAAAGGCAATTTGGCTTGAAAGGCTGACGAGGTAGAAACTGCTCTGGTTGAATGAGCCTTTACCTTACTAGACAATGGCATATTATGAGAAGCATATGTATAGGTGATGCAATCCGACAGCCACTTAGACAGGGTTGTTTTAGCAACTGGTTTACCTTTCCTGGTCTCAGAAAAGGACACATAGAGCTGATGTAATTTCCTAATGTCTTTGGTTCTGTCCAAATAAAATCTAAGTTGTCTATGAACATCGAATTTATACAACATATATTCCAATTTGTTGGTATGATTAGGGAAGAAAACGGGTAACTCAATGACTTGATTAATGTTAACCTCAGAACATACTTTGGGCAGAAAGGATGGATTAGTTCAGAGAGATACTCTATCAGTATGGAAGACCATGTAAGGGAGCTTGATGGAAAGGGCTTGTAGCTCTGACACTCTACGAGCTGAAGTGATGGCTACTAAGATGATAGTTTTCCATGACAATAATTTTAGTTCACAAGATGATGCAGGCTCAAAAGGAGGAAGAATGATACGAGATAACATAAAATTCAAATTCCAGGTGGAATAAGGTGTCTTCACTGGAGGCCTTATGTGAAAGGAACCATTTAGAAAAGCCTTAGACAATTGGTGAGTCATAATATTCAAACCATCAATTCCTAGATGGAAATTAGATATAGTAGCTAATTGTACTCGTATCGTAGCTGCCGCTGCTCCTTTGTTGAAGATTTCTGTCAAGAATTGTAAGATAGAAGACAATGGCACTTGATAAGGGTCAATGTTGTGGGAAGAAGCCCAAATGGAAAACCTCTTCCACTTACTACGATACAATTTTCTGGTGGAAGGTTTATGGGATGCCAACAAAATCTGACTAGTGTCATGGGAAATATTATAGAGCCTGGTTATGCGGGGAATTGGAGCAGCCAAGCGGTTAGCTTCAGTGTCTGCAATGACGGGTGAAGATCCCCTGACGGATGTGTCAACAAGTCCTGAACTGGGTCCAGGATCCATGGATCTTCCAGAATATGATGATAAAGAAAAGGGAACCAAATCTGCCGAGGCCAATGAGGGGCTATGAGGATGATTGTCCATCCCAGCGACTTTGCTTTCTGTAAGAATTTGGAAATCAGGGGAATTGGTAGAAATGCATACAGGAGACCCGGGGGCCAATCGTGGACAAGAGCATCCCTCAGGGAGTGACCTGGCATGGGAATTAGGGCAAAATAGCTTCTGCATTTGTTGTTGATGTGACTGGCAAAGAGGTTGCAGGAAGGCTGGCCCCATTTGAGGAAGATTCTGTCTGCAATCTCTTGTTTGAGCCAACATTTGTGGGGCAACAAGATAGCTCTGCTCAGTCTGTCTGCTATTACATTGGATTTGCCTGGGATGTGCACTGCCAACAGAAAGCACTGGGACAACAGTGCCCACTGCCATACTCTGAGGGCTTCTTGGCAAAGGGGATAAGACTTGGTCCCACCTAGTTTGTTCAGATACCAGACCACTGACATGCTATCTGTCTGTATTGCAATTGTCCCTAAAGGAGGAGAGTCCTGAATGTATTGCAACGCTAGAAGTACTGCTCTTATCTCCAGGACATTGATATGCAGATGTGATTCTTGATCTGTCCATGTCCCTTGGGCAGTCTTTCCCTGAAATAGCCCACTCCACCCTATCAGGGAAGCATCCGTGGTCACAGTGGCAACAGGAAGGGGAAGCATGAAAGGACATCCGATTGTGACATGAAGAGACGTCAACCACCACTGAAGATCCTTCTTGCAGGAATTTGTTATCAGGATCATGTGACTCATTGGAAGTTCTTGGTAAGACCATTGCATGAATAGAAACCATTGAAGGATTCTCATATGCATCCTTACTAAGGGGGTTGCTAAAATAGCTGCCGCCATCAACCCTAGAACTTTCAATACCTCCGCTGCTGGTGCTCTGTTCTTTGATATTATGGACATGATGTGTTGGTGAAGAATAGAGATTCTTTCTGGTGGAAGGCGGAGAGCGGTGGTTGACGTATCTAGTTCTGTTCCTATAAAAACGATATGCTGCGATGGCAACAAGGCAGACTTTTCAAAGTTGACTGTAATGCCTAACTGATAGCAGAGTGTCAGAGTAGCCTCTCTCACTTGAAGAATTTGATGCCTGGTGGTGGAGGTAAGGAGCCAATCGTCTAGATACGGAAACACCTGGAATCCTAGATGCCTCAGGTGAGCTATGACTATTGCCATGCACTTGGTGAACACTCTGGGGGCTGTAGTGAGACCAAAGGGCAGAGCTCGGAATTGATAATGATTGGCTCCCAGCCGGAAATGCAGGTGATCTCTGGATGGTCTGGCCATCTTTATGTGGTAGTACGCATCCTTGAGATCAATTGAGCAGATCCAATTGTCCTTCCCCAACAAGGGGAGTATGGACTGTAGGGTGACCATTCAGAACTTCTCTTTTCTCACAAATTGGTTGAGTCTGCTGAGATCCAAAATGGGTCGCCAGTCCCCTGTTTTCTTTGGAACCAAAAAGAACCTTGAGTAAGTTCCGAATTCTGTCTGGTCTGCTGGGACTGGCTGGATGACTCTTTTTTTTTTAGCAATCAGCGTACCTCTATTACTGCTTGTCCCAAATGACTGGGTGGAATGTCTGGAATTTTTTTGATGGGAAGAGGCCTGGTGAGAGAATGGTATGAAATACCCTCTGGAAATGATACTTCATAACCAACTGTCATTTGTTATATTTAGCCAGGCTTTAGGGTACAAAGTTAAGCAACCCCCAACTGCCTCCAGAGTAGGACAGCCAGGCCCCCCTTCAGGAGCACTGATAGGATTGACCAGAGAAGTGATCTCTGTCACCCTGGTGTTGCGGACCCCCTCTGCTGTGAGGGCGGCATCTTCCATTGAAACCCTCTCCTCTGCCTCTGGAGGGGGAATCTCCACGTGTGTCTTGAAAGGCTCCTTGGGCTTTCCGGAACCACATCTTTCCTCCCCTCTGACCTTTGGGAAAGGGTCGAGTGAGGGTGGAAAAATGGACTCCGATAGCAGAGTCCTTCCTTCTTGCTCACACCTGGTTAAAGTCTCCTTCACCTTTGGCCCAAACAAGGATGAGCCGTTAAATGGGGTATTAGTAAATGAAGACTTGAAGGGTTCCACGAAGGAACAGAGTCGCATCCAGGCATGCCTATGGAGAATGATTCCTGTACCTGCAGCTCTACTCGAACCATCAGCTGCGTATGATACGAGACGCATGGATGAGTTGACTATCGAATTGAGGGTAGAGAGCTGAGTGGCAATCTTATCAGATATACTCAAAGCTACAGCACCCTGAAGAGTATCTCCCAACTCCTTAAGGAGATCTCTCTGCAGTATGGTAAAATGTGTCAAGTAGTTCAGTGATCTGAGTGAGGAAGTCGCTGAACTGAACATGCGTTTCCCATATATATCCATGATCCTAGATTCTCTATTGGGAGGATGGATAGATGATGAAGTCTCAGACATTTCCTTTTTGGTAGCTGCCGCCACCACCATGGCATCAACAGAGACTCCCTTGGTCAAAAAGGACTTATCCATGGGGGCTGAAATAAACTTATTAGGCCTCCCACACCCTACGAGAGACCAGATCCATAAGCTCATCGTAGGGCGGAGATACCCAAGAGGTGGAAAGTTGAGACCCAAATGCCTTTAGGAGA
This sequence comes from Protopterus annectens, assembly GCF_019279795.1. Taxonomy (NCBI): domain Eukaryota; kingdom Metazoa; phylum Chordata; order Ceratodontiformes; family Protopteridae; genus Protopterus; species Protopterus annectens. The sequence continues at coordinate 949,193,844 of NC_056725.1, read as the reverse complement.
ACTGACTCATCCTAAGTAGGGCTCTTGGACTGCCAATCACCCATCTGCCTAAGGATTTAAAGAAACCCCACAAAGGGGGATCTGGGGGACCCTTCTGATTCATCCAGGTCAGTGTCCGATGTGATAGACTCCTGGGGGGAGTCCAAATGCCTCCTCTTGCATAATCTCCAGGGAAGCTCTTCAGGAGGAACTTCTGGAGAAGTCTCAGAAGAGCAGGGAGTGTCCTGTGGGGCTACCTGAGGCTCTGGGTCTCTATGCTTTGGAGGACTGGAGAAAACAGAAACAGACACAGGCAATTTAGGGGAAGAAGAGGCCAGACCTTGAGATGAGGAAGTCTTGGGAGACAACACTCACCTCATGGCATTGAAAGCACCTCAGCTCCGATGAGAAGGAGTCGATGTCTCCAATGGAGCCATGATCTCCTCCCGCACCGAAGCCATGGGCTCCAAGCCTGAGGTAGGAGCTGAACTCACCCAAGGCGAGGCCCCGAGAGGAAGAGTCAGCACCGACAAGTTGGTGCAGCTATCCTCCCTGGACCTGACTGGAGAGTGTCGGCTCCTAGAGTCCCCGGTCGGTGCCGATAACAGACGAGCAGATGGAGCTGACGACACTGGAGCAGGTGTCAGCTCTAAGGGATTCACAATCATCAGGTCGGCCTCCTCCAGCTCCTAAAGTCCAATATGGCTCAGAATAGGAGCAGACAATTCAAGGGTAGTGGTCTTCGGCTCCGACGGTTGTGTCTGAGCCAACAGCAATTTAACTAGGCCTGGTGCCTTCAAGAGTTTCTGAACCAGCCGGTCCATATCCAGATCAGATAAGCTGACAGAGGACCTGGAAGAGTGGACAGATGGAGCCGACTGGAGCAATATGGAAGGAGGTTTTTCGGTAACCGGTTCCAAGGCCATGTCCCATTTCTGAAAAGGGCAGTGGAGCCAAAGTCACCACAGTTTCTGACCTCTTTCCTTTCTTAGATCTAGAATCAGTGGAAGACTTAGAAGATTTGGATGATTTACTGGCTCCATCCTGGTCAGACGATGCCTCAGAAAAGGGGTGTTTAATGATACCCCTATCAATCAATGTCCTCTTCCTTTCAGCTAACACTCTTGTGGAAAAGGAATGACATATGCAGATGTACCTCACCCAAGCAGTAAACACACTGCACATGGGCATCTGTGACTGACATTTTCTGTCCGCAGTCTGGCCACTTTTTAAACCCAGACTTTGGATGCTTGTCCTTGTCTTCAGACATTACACAACTCAAGCACACTGATTAACTAACAGCTGTTTTAAACTAAGTAACTAAGTAACTCACACAAACATATACACAGCCCAAAAAGGGGCACTAACAACTAATAACTACAAACAGTAATTACAGATCCAAAATGATAGTGCTAAAGGGGATCACTGACTAATCACTAATCCTAAGGCCAAAAGGCTAAAGGCAAGATAGAAATACTGAGGAAAGGGGTAAAAACACAGAAAAAAAGTACTATTTACTAACTAGTATATCTGCTACTATGAATAAAAAAAAAGTATATAAAAAATTGAAAATATAACTTGCTGAAAGTTGAAAAACTACCAATAAAGTCTCGAGCCAAGCTGGAAACCAAGAGATCTGTGCCACGGCAAACTAGATCTGAGGTAATTCCAGCAGTGCATCATGGGATAAAGGGTGGGGTCTCGAGCTACTGCAGAACTTTGAGCTTGCTAGTCATCCATGTCGGAGTCAAGGATCAGCTCTGAACCCCATCAGTAATGAATGAACGGCGAGATTGAACAACTTCACATGGAGTGTTTCCTTCTCATTTTCATGGAGGAACAGTACCCAACAGAGAACCTGCATTATACCTGGGCTTATCCCATTCCAGCCAACAACATATTTAATGGTTAATCTATGGTTTTCAAAGCTGGCATAGTCTGAGACACAGCCTTTCAGCATCTGCCCTCTTTATCTTATAGACACAGGGTAGAGGGTTTGATTCTGACCTCACATTACTGGCTAGGCTAAAAAATTGCCCTTCCAGGCAGTTAGCCTAGTATTCACCTATGAACCTAATACTAATAAAAGAAAATTATTCCCATTGATGAAGATGGAAGCCAGATAAGCTAAGTAGAACTGAGCCCTCAAATACCTCCTGCACCAGGATGACTGCATGAGGTGGGGAAAAATGCATCTGATCACACAGAATGAATTAGTGAAAGACATCCACAACAGGAACTTTAAAACACTGGAATTGGATTTTAGAATGAACACCTTGCTCATTTCATTAAATGTCTGGTTGGTAATCTGGTCAAGATACCCCTGTTTGCTTGTAAAAGGGATAGGACAAGCCGCACACTAATTGTAAGCTGTGAGTCAAGGTGTCAGCTAGTCCTTTCTGGGACTAATTGGACATGAAGCTACATGTTCTGACTACAGATTCTGAAACAAGATGTTCCTCAGTTTTCCTGTTTTCCCAAGACTTCTTTTAGGTGACACTTTCATTGTACTATGTCAGCAATGTTTTTATGTTCAAAAAGGGTTTTAGGTGTTGTTCCATCTGGCAGAACTTTCAATTTCTTTTTACAATTTTTGTTTTTGAAAGTAGCAAAGGGTTTACAGGAGGAAATATTGACACTGTCCATCAAGCAAAAGAGGCAGGGCAAGTGGTATTTAGTTAGCACTGACTGTTTTTCAGTTTTTCTAGGGATAACATGAAGTTTAGAAATTTGCTGAGTTCTTCTTTCGGCTTTTCCCAGTTAGGGGTCGCCACAGCGGAACTCTGTTCTGCTAATGATTGGCAGTAGATTTTTATGGTGCCGAGGTGCCAGCCTGATGCCAATACTTCAATGAAGGCATGCCCATTCGCATGTCTTTCGAATGCCACTCGACTGCGGGGAGGACATGCAGACTCCACACAGAAGGTGCTCCAGCCAAGAATCAAATGGGAGAACCTCTTGCTGTGAGGCGAAAATGCTACCGCTGCACCACCGCTGCTAAGTAAAACTTACAAATTAGGAAAAAAGTCTAATATCAATATAAGAAGATCAAAATAAAATTCAAAATTCTACCTGCAACTCTGTAAGTTATATGGTAGGGACTGGCAGAGGGAGATTACCAACTATTCGATGTGACAGAAAAGCTGAAAATGACAAACGCTGCTCTCATTCTTAAGCCATGCTTCAGCTCTGTGATGAGGACGTCTAAAAGCATGGAATAAGGAATTATACTCAAGCTTCATCTCTCTGTGCTAGTTTGAATCATTGTACAATGGCTTATATTTTATAGAAGAGTTTTAACAGGGGCAAGTCTCCCTGACATCCAAATATTAAGGAACAGCAACCCAGTTGATATAATTGCATAAAGAAGTATCTTCAAAAGGAATACATTACATCCACATATAGCAAAGTTAAATAAAACTTCATGGTTTAACCTTCACTTATGCATACCATGATTAACACACTCCAGTTAACTGCATGCAATAATATATACCATTAAATCAACAAAAATAATGTATTTAATAGATTAAGGCAAATACCTGCATATATCTTACCTTTGTAAACATACAATTTTTGATATTTATCTGCACTTTAGACCAGTTTGTCTCAGTTCTCAATGCAAGTATAATTGCATGACAAGTTATGCTTTTATTTAATACTCATAAAATACCACAAAATGCTAAGTCTTGTGAATCAAGTATACAGTCTAAGAAACACTGGATTTCAAGACACAGTAATGAAAGTTATATGTATGTGTGTATAAAATGAAATATATTCTACAACATATTTTGCCTCTCTCTCTCTATGTATATCTGTATCTATATAGATAATGATGTGTATAAAGTGAAATAAATAGTACATGAAAAATAACCAAAAAAAAGCCATTTCCAATTAGAACACAACAAAGAAAGGAATCAGGTAAAGCATTCAGAATAGAAAAGGTTCATACTGAAGAATATTTGCTTCATTTAAGAAAAAAATATTTTCTAGGTACACAATGCAGTGAAGAATGGTGATGCTCTGTCAACTACATTGTCAGTACCATACCAACAAATTTCTTTTTAAAGAGAAATGAAAACAAAACGGCCCAACATGAAGGGCAGTGACTTTAAGGGGGTACTTACCATTAGGAATGCTGTGCAGCATCTTCAGGGTGTCGTTTATTGATCTCATAAGATCCTTATTCTTTGAATCTGCATTTCCTAACCTGGTTTGCAAATCATCCAAGTGTTCTTCATTGTCTGCAATACAAAACATGCCTTCAAAACAGGAACACAAAAGCATAAACAACACCCAGTCTTGAATGCACCGAATATACATGTATGCTTGTCACTACTATTTTTAAACATAGTTCAGTACAGCTTTAATTCTTTATTCTTTCTTCATCAACAGATAAAACATGTTGTAAAATATTCATATACCAATAAATTCTTCAACACTGGGGCAAACTTCCACTGACATGTCAAGCAGAGTAGCACCCTTGCCACCTTCAAGGTAAACCTCTATAATTTTATGAGTAGTCTCAGATTCTCCCCATTCTATCTTGTCTTATCCTTCTTGAGGTGGAGGAAACATTTGAACAGGTGTTTTTGGCTAGGCATGTAATGGCCTGCAGGCTGATAGTCTTTTACTTACCTATGAACATTAGAATGCAGACAGCTTTAAATATACACATTGAACTATCAGTGAGCATTTAAAAGGTACTTTAAAAACTGATTTCTAAATACAGCCATACTGATGTACAGCATAGCTAAGATGGAGTAAGAGGGGTAACTGCCACGGGCACAAAGTATTAGGGGGCAAGATTGCCCAGCTATCATCCCAATTGTTTTAAAAGCCAGTATTACACTTGTGTTCAAACCTAAGTGCTGTAGCACTTTGTGTGTGGTTTAAACTGTAGCAACTACATTGTAGCAAGTAGTTTTCTACAGTTTAAAAATAAAAAAAAAAATGTTAACTAAAACCTGAGCACTGCAGTGCTCCATGCAGGGTATAAACTGAACCAACTACTTATTACAGTTGTAGCAAGCAGATTGCAAAAAATTTTTTGGTTTACTTTTTGTTTGTTTAAACTAAAACCTGAGTGCCATAGTGCTCTTAAAGGGGTCATGCATCTGGCCACATAGTCACTGTGCCTGTAGAAGGAACAGATATTATTAATTCTTTCATTTATTATTTATTTATTTATTCACTTGAAGATCGGGGGGGGGGGTTTGAGGATTGTCATACTGTCTGTAGAAAGCATCCTGCAAATTTTGCAGAAATCTTTTTTTTTTTTCTCTTTACTTGAAGGGTTGAGTGGTTGGGGCACCAGTTCATGGGAATGCCACAGAGCTCCAAATGAGCCAGCTATGCTTCTGCTGATATAATAGAAGAACACACCTTTGATCAAGTCTATGAAAATATATATATTTTTAAACATAATGAATTATATAAGCAAAGCACTGACTTCTGTTTAAAGGGCTGCAAGCTACACTGAAAAGTAAAAGGTGCAAGACAAAAGCCAGCCGTAGATCTGTATAGTTCAGTGAAACACACACCCAAGAACAATTTAAGATTCAAGGGAACCAATGAACCCTGACACTACTGAATCATGCATTAACAAAAGCTTCTCACTAGATCATTTCAATGGCTTAAAAAATGTAGTCAAAGACACTATATCATTATTTCTTCATGGGACAGCCCACTCTGCATCCAACATTTGAAGGTCCGAACCACCTGCACCACCCATTTTTGCTACAGTTCTAAAGTCACATAACCTCAGATAAGAGGGAAAAGTTTTCTTCAATATTATACAAACTTACAGGAAAGTAACAGTGTAGAAAATATGTTTTGTTTTCTGATTTACTGAATTGTTGATTCTGTAAAAACTCACTCAGGGCATGTTTGCTTAACAGCTACTTGAACTTTCCAGGATGTTCCCTGCTTGTATTTGAATTGTGATTAGCAAAGAAGTTAAGTACCATTCATTCCTTGAAAGGGGGGGGGGGGCCTTTGAAAGGACTGCTCTAACTAAATACTAACTACTGGTGTCTCATTCCAAATGACTTTCACAGGGCTCTTCAGGATAAAAGACTAATTTGTGTGAATTCAGTCCATCAATCATTCTCTCACTAATTGATAGCTGGAATTTTAACCGAAGCTCAGTATTGGGACAACTGCATAGGGTTTAGTCAACTGTTTTCATAGACTAAAAAGAAAAGCTGTACCAACCTGCCACCAGAATAAGTGAATTCATGTTCATGGATATTGGCAGTAAGTAGCACTTGGTAGTTAATAAAGTATCTTAAAAATCAAGGTAGAGAGAATCCTGTTAGCTTCGGTCAACTCAATGATCAGAGTTAGTCAGCTGATCAGTGTTTTTCTAAATATCATCTGCATGGTTAAAACCTATCATTTTGTATCTCTCTCTGTAATCAAGTATCTGTCATTATAGCTAATTCTACACCAGTACTGCTTGTTTCACTTATGTAAAGAATTTTATTTACTCATTTTAAGAAGCTTGTGGTTGCCTGGTTGGTTGCTTAATTAATGTGTGTGTGTGTGTGTGTGTGTGTGTGTATGCGTGTGTGAGATATATATATATATATATATATATATATATATATAGTTCTATTACAAGCACTCAAGTGCCAAGTCCTGGAAGATCACTGTCTTGAAGTCAGGGACTCAAGTGTCTAATAGCTCATTCATGTTGCTACAAATACTCAAACTCGAATATGAGTTCAGGCAAACAGCTGCCACACTTTACCAGAACACATTCCTCAAGCTCAAGAGTTGTAAGTGTGGTGGATCTAGACATAGAAAATAAGGGAGGTGGGTGTGTAGCTTAGGGAAGGGAGGGGAAAAAGATTTAGGTTTAGGAAGCAGGAGGGGGGTTTAGGGTTAGGGTTAGACAGTAAGAAAAGGGTTTTGGAGGTTAGAGTGAAATGGGTGTTTTACAGTTTGGGAGCAGAACAGGAGTTTAGGGATAGGGAGTGTGAGGGAGGTTTTAACTTTAGGGAGCAGGATATACAAATATCTATATATATATATATATATATATATTTGTGTGTATATATATGTGTGTATATATATATATATATATATATATATATATATATATATATATATATATGGGTCTACCTGATAAGACTGAAAAGCCGAATTTTGAATCCCACAAGACCGAGACAAAACTGCAGAAACCTCACATGAATGAACACCCAAAACACTAATGAACAAACTGCCGGTTAGTAACCACTTGCCCTTCATGGGGAACTTTGCCCTTTCCCCACTGTAGTGTGATCTTGGAGTTGGCATATTTAGTTAGAGGGATGTGGAGGGCACAGCCCCCCACATAGAGAGGTGGGCGAGGCCAAAGCCCCCCATATGGGTGGGTTTAATTTGCTTTGGTTTACAGTTTTTTGTTGTTCTGGACATGTGGTTCCTTACCCAGAGTTTGTTTTGTTTCTTTTTCAGTGTTCTGGGTGTTCGTTTATCTAAGGTTTGCGCAATTTCAGCTGGGGTGCCTTCTGTGCAGAGTTTGCATGTCCTCCCTGTGTTTGTATGGGTTTCCTCCTGGTGCTCCGGTTTCCTCCCACTTTACAAAGACATGCTAATGGAGCATTCCTCCCCTGGCCTCAGCTGAAAATTGGCTCATTCCAAGTTGGACTTTCCTGGTTAACAAATGTTAAATAAAATTAAATAAAATAAATATGACATTATCATTCAGCAATCACCTGTTCATTCCCCCATTTTAATTGAAACCTAACGTCCTTGAATGATCGTTAAACTAAAACTTTTCCCAAGGTAGGTAACCAGTAGGCCATCATTAGGAATTTGCCCTTTTCCCCACTGTAGAGGATTGTCAAAGTTGATATATTTACTGAACAATCGGCGTATATACCTCCTGCCCAAACGCCAGAGATGCGAAACTCAATAGTGGTAAAAATTCCTTGTAGTCACAGAAGAACCAGGTCAGATAGCCCAAATAAAAGTCACAGAATTTATTGCACAATCCACGTTAAGCGCTTTCACCTACTCAAACCGTAGGCTTCATCAGAACATTTTAAAGTTGACATTCAATTACTTAAATACTATTTCATTTTGGCGCCAATTCTAATTGCTACCTAAAATTAAAGTGACATGCACATATTCATACAAATGAAAACATATTCACAAGGATAAAAATCACAAAAATAAGAATCAATTTTTAAAAACCATAAACTATAGTTAAGCCTTACACTATTTGATGTTAATAAAATACAATATTGTACAGTACACTAAGTACTCTAAGTATATTCTAGTATACTTTTCATGGATATGCTTTCATTTAAACCAGGAGGGGTAGTGGCATCTGTTAATATTTGCCAATAACATTCCTTAAATGACAAAAAAATCCTTATATTACCCCCCCTGGGATTAGGTTTAACAATCTCTAAAATACCAAATCTAAATTGGTGCTCTATCCCTTTATTCATGACATGCTTTGCCAAGGCATTTTTTTCATCCATTTTCTTGATACAATACATGTGAGCATAAATTCTTTTCTTGAACTTCTGCTCAGTTTTGCCTATATAATATGAAGAACATGCTATGCATTTTGCCATATACACCAAGAATTTACTGTTACAGTTACCTTTCTTAAAGAAAATCTTTGTTCTATTGTAATTGAACAGTTTTATCTCACTATCCTGTAACATATAACTACACTGGTTACAATTACCACATTTCCTGGTGTAGATGTTTTTGTCACCACCATTATATTTTTCTTCACTATTACCTTTTTCTAATGAGTTTTTTAAATTAGATGCCATTTTATATACAAAATTCGGCTTTATACCCAGAATTTCAATCATTGCATCATTAGTTAATAAAGTGTACCAATATTTATTTAATATGCATTTAACTTCATTACTATAGGGACTAAATTCCACTATGCATGCCCTACCTAAACTGTTTCTAGACATGTTTCCTTTTGTGTCTGTAGTACTGGCCATAGATTCCTGATTGTTGGTTCCCAATAACGGGGATAGATTAGTATCCCATCTTTGCATAAGTTCTATACTAATCATTTTCATCATTTTAGTACTGTAGCCCCTTTCCTTAAATAAAGACATAATATACTGTATTTCCTGATTAACTTCTTCTAGGGATGTAGTCATTCTCAGGGCCCTAATACATTGGCCTTTAAATATGTTAATCTTAGTTTTTGTTGGATGACAGCTTTCGTAATCCAAATACGAATTTGTAAAAGTTTCCTTTCTATAAATTCTAGAATGGAACTTGCTGTCTCTCCTAGTCACCAATGTATCCAAATATAGAAAGGAAACTTGATGAATATTAATGACTAACATCTACTTTCCAAGAGAGAAAGACTGCTTACTTAAGATATTGTAAGACACTTGAGAAGAGCTGATTCATTTCTAAGTGTGTGCAATAATTGCAATCTTAGCAATCCAGATTGGTTTGGCTGGTGGCAGTGCACTACTGTAGGAAGAAGAAAGGGCTGTGGCACTAAAATATATTATCACTCACTGCTGGTAAATATAGATTTATCTAACTTAAAGCTGCTGTTGATAAGCTAGCATTATAAAGCACTGGGCTTTGTATGAGCTAGCTGAGGTTTTGTGAAACAAGTGCTCATTACCCCTCCCTGCAGCTGTTTAGTATATCCCTTATTTTGATGTAGTTCATTAGGGTCATATCCCAAGGCAGCAGTACCATTTGCTATAAAGTCTTAAAGCCAAACTACTCACATATACCACTTTTATTTAGGACAGCAAAGCAAATTTAAATATTGTACCCCCTGCTCCTGACCAATTATTTAGTAGCAAAGTTGTGGTTTCAAGCTTGTGCTCCCACATATTAACTGGTGGCATCAGCTGGGGTAATAAAGCCAAACCCACCACAGATTTAGTAAGAATATGTCATATTCTTCCAGTGTGTTCTGACTGATAGGTAGTAATACAGCAGCACAACAATGAGGGGTCATAGAACCACTTGATAAGGAACATCTCTGCCTACCAAAATTCTCAGCAGAATCTTCCGTTCGCACTCTGGTAGTCATTATTAATACAATTAATTTCATTTCATTTTAAAGTAAGCTTCAGAAGAGTAAACATGCTATCTTGTTAGATGCGAAAAAGCAAGGGAAAGTATTCAAATTCAAATAACTTCAGACTTAAAAAAAATATTAGATGCATATTCTTGCCAATGTGTTATTGAGCATACTCATGCTTATAGAATTTTATTTATTTATCATTTGTAGACCAGGTTCGTCCCACTAGGCTATTAGCCTCCTTCCAGGGGAGACCCAATGTGATATTTATACTACCAGGGGAATTTTGGCAAGGGCATCAGGGCTACTCTTTTTGATATTTGCAGTGGGATTTTTACTTTCACCTGATCTACCACCCACTCAAGCAGCTGGGATCTCATTTTAATGCCTCACTCGAGGGGTGGCACACTCAGCAGTGCAACGCCCCATTTACGCTGTACTGCAGTGTCAGCAATTGATCTGTCTGGTGTGGGAAAAGAACCCACATCCTGCATCAAAGCTGAGTGTGTCAGCTGTTGTGCCATTGACACTGCTAGCACTTCACCGCTACATATCTTTGTGTGATTGTAATTTCATGAAGAAAGGCCTACAAAGTATCTTCATATTTTAAAACACAAATATTAACTCATTAAGAAGAAAAAAGGACACAGTATGTACAAAAGTTGTTCATTGAGAAAATGCAGTTTGTGATGAGCAGTGCTTCAATAACACTCCTTTTTGAGTTTTTGTAAAACAGCAAAGGGTATTTAATGTAATTTACTTTATGTTTCTTGAAAATTCTGAGCGACTTTAAAATAAAAATATTAGGCAATTAATGTAAACAAGAATGATGTTTAGAGTATCAATAAAATATTACAATGTTTATAAATCAGTACATTTGCTTGAACATGAAAGGGAGACTAATAAACAAGACTCTTAGTCATGTAACAATCAAAATAATTATTAACTTCTGGATTTTTAAATAATCCAGAGTTTTTGTTATAAATCTTGAAAATATTTTTGAGAATTAATACATATACTGACTAATGTGGTGAACACAAACAACGACATATTTGTCAGACTAAGCCAGTTTTTCCAACATAAAAAGAATAATGCAAACTATTAGAATGTCAGTCTCTCTCTCTTAAGTTAAAATGGTTAAAATGAAGACTTGAAAATTTGCTTGTAAAAATAGATTTCAATATTTCGACTTAGGATAAGATTAAGATTATTTTGAGTGGACCCACACACACACACACACACACACACACACACACACAATTTATATTTATATATATATATATATATATATATATATTTTTTTTTTTTTTTTTATTAAGGGACACTATTAAACAAACTGCAATTCAGAAGATACATCCTGAGTGCCTCCTTGAATGACCTTATATCCTACAAGGGGCCCAGTTCATACACTAACTGATAAGCTGGAGCTTTCTGCTAAAATGCCATTTGCCAGTTACAGTCATGAAAACCATTGTGAACACAAGGAGATCATGCAGACTCTGCGAGGAAGGCACCCTAGCCAAGAACTGACCTAGAGAACCTCAGAAAAAAATCTAGTATCTTACAGGCTGTGCAATAGGGTTACGCAGTATGCAGTTTCAAAAGCTTGTTTATTGTCTAGGATGTTGGCAATGCTTGTATCCTACAAGAATTTGTTCAGAAAATGTATTTATTGCATATGTGTACCAACAGCAATTAGTGTGCTAAAATTATCTCTGAAGCCACGCTGCCTATCTGGCAGGATGTCATACTTTATAGAAATTTATAATGTAGTCAAGGATCTGATCACACACAATTATTTTTTTCCAGAATGTTTACAGTGGGACAGAGATTATCAATTGGACAGTAGTTATTAGGTGAAGTAGGGAAGAGAAGGGAAGGAGCACTTGGCAAGTGGAGTAACTAATGCATATTTGGAGCTATGAGGAACGACTTTAGTGGTAAGTGTGAGGTTGAGAATATGGCAAGGGGCTTGCTAAGATAATATCTGGCCAACTTAAATATTTTCGGCGTGTTGTGTGAAAATCAGGGTTACACTCTGCATCAAAATTGTCAACCAGATTTTCAACCTGTAATATACTTATACATTTGAAAAAGGATAGGGGATAGTTAAGGATATTATGAAGAGGAGACATAGGATGACAAGAAGAGGTGGGGTTTAAAAAATATGGTGAGCAAAGAGAGGAGGATTGTTGATATTTTCTTTTAGTTGTCAAGGGGTGATATTTTGTGTGTGCTGAGGGTTTTGTCGGCTTTCCAAAATTGTTTTGGTTGACCCATGTGAGTGGTATGCAACAAATTGGCATGCTCTGCTTTACTACAGTTTATTTAAATCAGTGTCATGTTTTAACTGCTAATATTGTTTGCATTTTTGTTTGCTGGAAGGGTACTTTGTCCATCCATACAAGTTTTATCAAATGTTTTTCTTAGCTACTTAAAACTGAAGGTAAAGTATGGGGTACAATGTCCCTGAACAATTACTTTTTTTTTGGGGGGGGGGTTATCCTGTACAAGGGTAATAAGATTACAGAATATGAAGAGAGTGGAAATGGGGTCAGTACATTGAAGAACAGAGTTCCAGTCCAAAAGTTCTAACTGATGAGAGTGAAATTGCAGATGCGTCAAAGACTGACCTGGTTATTACTATGAAGGTTTAGCTTTATAACATTTAAAAGACCAATGAGTAAGTATGAGCAGGAGTCAGTTACATAGTTTGGGACAACACACAGTTCATGAAAATTGTCAGGTATGCTAGCAATAACATTGCAAGGCAAAATGATGCTATTAGAGTGGGGCTTAGTCCTGGTACTTTCAGTAATAAGTTGGGTTAGACTGTGAAGGCAGATTGGTGTTTGCAAATGAGATTGTGGCAGCATTCACGTCTAACTTTAGATCAGCCATTATGATAAATTTATGATGCTTGGTAATATTATATCTTGTTTATAGTTGTTTCTAATAGACTGAATATAGTAGAGGAATACAGATGACTGCTATATGAATCTTTGTACATCCCCTGACAGCAATTTGTATTATTAAAGAATGGGTTTAGTGCCCGAGTCTGCTTTGTTACTGCAGAGTAATGTAAAGGAAAGGTTAGTATCTTTGAAAATTTGTAAAAGAACACTATCACCAAGCCTTACACCATGACTGTTGCCTGGAAACACTGAGTAATTCTTAAGAAAGGGATCATAAATAATGGATGTGCCTTTCATCCAGACTCTGCAATAGCAAATAGTTCATGTAATTTAGTGGCTTCCTCTTCTTCTAGAAACACAACCAGAATGGTTAGTAAGGCAGATCTTTGATTTGCAGCTTTATAGAGTCTTATTATTCTGTCAGCATTTCTTATTATCCTAAGTGACAATACAACTGAGCTACTAACTGTCTTTAACATATGTTCTGGCCACTTGGATTCAACAGTCAGAAAACACAACCAAGATTTCTTCAACATATAATTGGCAACATTTACAGCACCAAATCTACAAGTGAGGTACTATATCCACAAAGGTTGTTTTTCAAGACCAACCTCAAACACTTAACAAAAATGTTCCTTCCTTCATTCAGGGAAACCCTTGTGCTCACAATTAAACCTGAAGCTATTTCTAGCCACAATTATCATAAAAAATGAATTAAGAAGAGAAACACAATCCATTGAAGATATATACTAAAACTAATTTCTCTAATAAATTATGGTATTACACAAGTACAGCTTCCTGGCACCCCTCCTTGTCTTCTCTTTCTTCTCATAGTGTGAAAAAAGGGCAGCATTGTTATATTTTTCTGGAAGTTAACTCTTTGTAATGCAAAAATGGTAATGATTGCCTCAAGGTAGCTAGTTATTATACTGAAGGCTGTGTTAGTGTAGAAGATAGCAGACTTGAGCAGGTGGAACAGGAGCAGGAAATACACAGCACCTAAGGGCCATACAAGAACATCTTCTTTCTCCACACTTGATTTACGGACAGCTCTAATCATCATGGCCACATCAGAATGACCAATCTTACCCAACCTAAATACACCTTCTGCTCTAGTATTGTGTCTCCCTTTGACTTTTAAATATCTCTATTTCATTTTCTTTCCCAGAAAAGTGTTTTTCCTTTTCCTAATAGTTGAGCTATGGAAGATTCCCCTCACCTTTGTACTTTTATTGACTGTTCAATCACAATAATTCTCCAGTGGTGTAAAGGACTCCCAGGCAAACCGGCAAAAAATTCAAAGTAAAAAAAAAACAGAAGTCCGACATCCAATGATTTGATAAAGCATACACAGTAAAACAATAGAAACAGCAAAGCTTTCAAGTAGCAATACTCTTTCACAATACATTTTCTGTTTCTATTGTTTTACTGTGTATGCCTTATTAAATTGTTGGATGTTGGACTTCTGGCCTTTTTTATTTTGATAAATTTTACTTTTATTGACTGCTGAGGATAGAATGTTGCATTCTGGCTTCTGCAAAAACTCACATTACTTTGCTATCACCTTTTCTATACTCATCATTCCTTTTTATTGTTATTTTCTACATTTCCTCCCTTCTACAATTTTACACTTCTCTCCTTTTACAGACTTGCATTTTTTATTTAAATTATTATAATGCTAATAAACAGAATCACTTAAATGCAAATTATTTATGAAGAATTGTCTTTATGTGGTTATTAAAATATCAATCTGAGTTTGAATGTACAGTAGATTTGTCATGAAATGAGCTCAGCTGATATTTTCTGTGTGTTTAGGTCTTTAATAGGGATTGATTTGTCTATAATTTGGGAAGTTTTGCAAGATAACTGAACCTGGGACTGCTCTGAGTATGCTGATTAAGACTTGTTTATTGTAAAAGTTTTAACCATTCAGGTTGGCTTTTTTCTGTAGGTATTCTCTCTTTACATTTTATATCTACCTTTGCTTCTTCCAGGTTAAGTATAACCTAATACCTGCTTGGCTGTATGGAACAGAGGGGAAAAAACATGACTATTATCCAGACAGCATGAGTTCACGCAGCAGCTAAGGCATTGGAAAAGCCAGGCAGGTGAAGACTGGATTGAATGTTTGATACTAGCTCAGCCATCTCAGAGATGGTGGTAGTGGCCCTGTGCTGATGTTCCATCACCAGCAAGTGGAGGCCTGCAGGCAATGAAAATGCACAAAAAAGTGAGGGATACAGGATCGGCACTACTTGGCAGGTGATAGTAGCTCATTCTGAAGCATGGTTTCCTAAAATGTATAAGGTTCCTGTACAAAGGGGAACCTACCCCTGTGGTAAATATATTTTGTGTAGCTATATAGTGTGTACTTTTGAGTATATAAGTGGACAAAGATTTAATGTATTGAATAGATTTTATTGTAATACAGAATGTATAGTTTATGCTTTGAAATATCCATGTGATATGTTTTACACAGAGAAAAGCAAGAGGACTTTCAAGTTGCATTTACTGAAACATATTAGAGATATAAAGAATGGTCAACTTGAAAGCCCTTTGGCACAACATGTTTTGAAACATCAAAATGGTGATCCAAAAGGTTTACAGATTACAATTTTAGAAAGGGGAGAAAAATATAATGAATTTGTTGATGTTAAAAAGAAGCTTCTGTATAAAGAAGCTCTTTTCATTTTAAAGTATGGCACTTTAGTCCCCATGGGGATTAACATGGGATGTAGTTGGAAAGTTTTAATATGATTTTATATTGTTTAATTGAATGATTTGTTAAGTGTACTGAGTGGTTATTTGATTGAATAAAAGATGTGATTTGGTGGTGATTTTTTACTCTGTTGAAGGTACTGCTGTGCCAAGGTGCTAGAGAATAACAAATCCTACACTGTCTTTCTTTGGAAGCTGGCTTGCCGTATTTTATTTTAGTCTACCTTTCCACAGTGTTTGGTGATGCTGTTGGTGTTTACTAAGTCTTCCGCTGGGTTAGGGTTAATGGTTATTAAATCACAGTCACAGCCTGTATCAGGAGATGTTGACATGGGAACAAATGCCCTCCATGGCTGCCTGCATGGCATCCTCAACGGCTGGCTGTTCCCTCTTTGATGGGGACTCTACTATGGAGATGCAATAGATAGGATCAAGCCTAAAATTTCAGGGCTTGATAACTGTCATGCACAGAGAGACAGTCACCTAGGAAAAAAAAAACAGACTAATACTTAATCACTACAGGGGCACCTGCTTATACTGCTACTTTTATCTGTGGCAAATTTTCTCCCATGTCTGCCAGTGCATTTTGGCCCACTGTTGTTATGTTTTCTGCCTTTTTTGACCTTATACATGGAACATCATTATTTTTTTTTTTGGGTTCATTGATTTGGTAACTGCATTTTGTTTGACGTATCCAGTTTCAAGAGGTATTCTTAATGTTTGATCACTTTATCTTTTATTAAGTATAATGAATTTTTATTAACCAGGCAAACATGACATCAACTTTCACTGATTAATGAATGGCGTATTGTCAGTGAAATTACCACAGTAACTGTGCTTGCCTTCTTATAAAAAAGTCACATTACATATTACCCAACAAAGGGCTTTAAGTGCATTCCTAATATTCTCATAAATGAATATTGCAAAGAAATGCCAATAAAGCTTCACACTGATTTGATTTTAGTGCCCTGTTTGCGGAATGGGAGCATAGGTGGTCTTCCAAATTTCATTACATGTAATTAAAGTCCATGCAATAGGTATAGAGTCGATGTTGTAAAGCTAATGTTTCTGCAATGAAATATCATATTTTATAACATTTGAGAAGTCATATGTGTGTCCAACTGACTACATCCATGGATGTCTATATACCATTTATTAATTTTAAAGAGATAAACCATATCACAATGAACTCTATGAGGAAAATGAAGCATATCCTGAAAAGTTCTTTTTGGTCAAGGGCATTGAGGATTCAGTGTTACAATTCTGAGTTGCAAAACAATCCATAAAACAATCCATAACGGCATCAGTGTTGACTTTGGTAACTCAGTATTCTCTGTCAATATTCAGGGATGTAGCTTGGACCCATGGAGATGCTGTCTAACTTCTTCCTTAGTCTCTAAAGCTTCTAGATAAGGAAAACTGTCTATGCTTCATGAGCTGTGTCATAACCTTCCCCAGAATGCATTTTGGGTGACTACAAATACAGAAAACTTACTGTAAGTCAAATTGACTATCATTTTTTTTTTTTATAAAATTTTACAGGTGTGTTATGTTTCCCAAATGCCGAAATGATCTACAATTAGCCATGGTGCCAACTTGTCCTTATACCCCCTTGTATTTTGAGGACAATACTTCATATGAAGAGGGAGCTGTTTGTTAAAGAATTGTATGGCTATTTCACAGCTGGGCAGTGTTGTGACCTATTCATAAATCTACAAAAGTTTGTACCACCAGGTGGCTAGCCCTGCCACAGCTGCTTTTCCGCACTGCACACTCACATGCACACACACATCTATGGCCAATCAGAGTGTCCAATCCACCTGCTATATGTCTGTGGAATGTGGCAGGAAACCAGAGCAGCCACAGGAAATCCACATGAACAGAGAGAGGACATGCAGGTTCTGCACAGAAGGGCCCCAGCCAAGAATAAAACTAGGGATCCTCTTGGTATGAGGTGACAATACTATCTGCTGTGCCACTGTACCACCCTTGTTATGTCATATCTATCTAAATACATATCTATCTATATATATATATATATATATATATATATATATATATATGTGTGTGTGTGTGTGTGTGTGTGTGTATGTGTGTGTGTGTGTGTGTGAGTGTATGTGTGTGTGTGTGTGAGTGTATGTGTGTGTGTGTGTACAACTGTACAAGTGAGCAGATGTCCTATCGTCACATAAAGGCACAGTTCTACAAGAAAACACTGCCTACAGCAAATAACTATCACTGGTTTTGCAGGGGGGGCAAGCCCACCTGCCCTCCACACCCCCATAAATTATATATACCCACTCCAAGATGGCACTACAGTGAGAAAAGGGTAAATTTCCTGATCCTCACTGTACAGCGATCTCCAATTCAAACTGGTGATAGTTATTTGCTGTGGGCATTGTTTCACTGAAGAACTCTGCATTTAAGTGATGATCGGATGTCTGCCCACTTGTACAGTTCGATGATCCGGGTTTCGTGGTTGTAAGCTTTCAGTTATCTGGAGTTTCAGTGATGTGATCTCGTTCTTATGAAAGTCGATTATATGGGTCTTTCATCTTATATATACAGTGGATATAAAATGTTTACACACCCTTATTAAAATGCCAGGTTTTTGTGATATAAAAAAATTTAACCACAATAAATCCTTTCAAAACTTTTCTCACCTTTAATGTGACCTACAGCCTGTGCAATTCGATTGAAAAACAACAAATCTGTTAGGGGAAAAAAATATAAAAAATAAAAAAAAGTACAACACACTAATTGCATAAGTGTGCACACCCTTAAACTAATACTTTGTTGAAGTACCTTTTTATTTAATTACAGCATTCAGTCTTCCTGCGTAGAAGTCTATCAGCATGACACATCATGACTTGAGAATATTTGCCCACTCTTCCTTGCAAAAGCACTTCAAATCTGTCAGATTGCAAGGACATCTCTTGTGCACAGCCCTCTTCATGTCACCGCAGAGATTTTTCTGGCATTTTATATATATGGGTTTATTTCAAATGATTGAAGTTTTGATACATCGAACATCATATGGTCGAAGACCAGATGATCAAAGTTCTGAAAGTCAATTATATGGGTCTTCAATCTTGTGAAGTAGACCCATACATTTATATATATATATATATATATATATATATATATATATATATATATATATATTTATTTATTTATTTTATTTAACATTTGTTGGCTGGGAAAGTTCGACTAGTACAGAGCCTATATATATATATATATATATATATATATATATATATATATATATATATATATATGGGTCTACTGTATAAGTTCAAAAATACACTTCTTCGAACTCACATAGTAGACCCTGGGTTACGCGAAAGTGCACTTAATCGAAAGTGCACTTTCGCGAAACCTGCTTCAGCGAACAGGCTACTACTGACTTTAGTGTAGTAGTTACGGACCTTAGGGTTAGGGTGCGGGTCATGGTGAGGGGATAGCTAGTAGAGCTATCCCCTTACCATGACCCGTGCCCTAACCCTAAGGTCCATGACTATTGCACCACAGTGGAGGACATCCTCCACTGTGGTGCGGTAGTCACAGATCTTAGAGTTAGGGCGCGGGTCATGGTAAGGAGATAGCCCTACTAGCTATCCCCTTACCATGACCCGCGCCCTAACACTAAACTCCGTAACTACCGCACCACAGTGGAGGACATAGCATGTTTTCCTGCTGTCTTCCACTGTTATGCAATCCGTTCATAGAAGCTGAGTTTGCAAAAGTGCACTTTCGATTAAGTGCACTTTTGTGTAACTGAGCAGTCTACTGCTCTTTTTCGAATACGTGGTATTCGATGAAAAGCAGTAGAACCATATATATATATATATATATATATATATATATATATATATATATATACAATTTATATATATAACTAATATATATATTTTATATATATATATATATATATATATATATATATATATATATGTGTGTGTGTGTGTGTGTGTTTGTGTGTATAGTTACAAAGTTGTGTTATAACATCCAAAAGAAGATTATTAACAGTTGTAGGTTGTTTACTGCAAACTAATTTTAAGAACTGACCAGTCCACATTCATATATAATTCAGTTTGGAGTATATTCTCTTTGATTAAGAAACAATATACCATATGCCGTGTTTGCCAGTAGCAGCACATCTCTTGCAGTTCTAGATCCAAGTCTCTGACTTTGAAAAAGCCTATTAATAACCAAACAGATTGCCAGAAACAGTGTCTTCAGAGTTAGGATTGAACTTTGTGATACTTTAATATCAGCTATATCAGAATAAAGCCAGAATTCTAAGGCAGGGTCAACTTTTTCCAAAAGCTGTTTGCAAAGAAATAATGTAGTACAGGTGCTGTTTTGCATTCTGTTTCACGACTGTTGTATGATGGAAGGCAATGATTGCAAAATAATGTGAACAGTCTACAAACAGAGTTAAGATAAGGCAGCAATGTAAGATTCTATTCTGAAAACCTTGTTCACCATTTTCTTTAATGGACAATGGATACCAATACCAAGTGGCTGGCTGATTCATATTTGAATACGAGTAACAGATAAGTAATCCCTAGAATATTTCTCATGCCATTTGACTTGGTGATGTGAAGCAAATCCATCAAAAATGGGTTGAAGGATACCTTGCATGCCAGACACAGGTCACCTCTTATCAGTCTGCTCAATACTGAGTACAAGGACAGGGCTTTGAGGCAGTCCTTGTAGGACATGTTGTATACACTTTGTATATGTTTAGTAAGGTATCTCTGGGAATTCCAGTTGTTGCATGTCTCTGGACAGATAGATGCTAAAGGAGGCATTATATTCAATGACTGGCCTAATGAGGACTGAGTAAAGGAGGGCAGTGACATTCCTAGATCTACACATAATCCCTTTATTTATAAGTTGTGCAATATAGAAGGACATTCTTACAACAGACATATGTTGGTCAAATGTTAGGTTACTGTCCTCCCACAGGATACAATAATGCATTGATTGCCATTTAGTTTCAGTCCATGATTTTGGCAACAGCTACTTTTTTGAGACAAGCCTTCCTGCAGGAAGCAATTTGGGGATTCAATGACTGATCCTAGCTTGCAGTCATCTGCAAACTTAGTCAGTCAGTATTCTAGAAAAGGAGATGCCAAACAGGAGAGGTCCCATTACAAAACCCTGGAAGACTCCACTAGTGACTGGTCTCTTTTTGGAGGTAATTTCCCCTATGTTGATTATTTGAGTCATATCTGTGAGACAGTTTGCTATACAGTGTGGTGACATAGAGGTTTATTCCCAGTTTATTTAGCTTTTCTGCTATGCCTGAATGGGAAATTGTGTCAAACACTTTGGCCAGGTAGAGGTATGTGGTGTGTTCCATTTTTGCCTTCATCTATTGCTTTGGTGATCTTTTCAAAAAATCCACCAGGGTGAGCAGGCATGACCTGCCCTTGACAAATCTAAGATGGGATCATTGTTTGAAGGTTCCATATCTTCTGACTAATTGATGGTACTAAAACTGCAGCCTGAGCTTAAGATTCTACAATTAGGCCATGCTAGAAAAAGGCAAGACATCACTCAGGTAAGGCCTTAGGAAACTAACTACATTTTATACTTCTTCCTGCCTAATATAATGTGCAGCTCATGTAGGCATCAAACTTACTAACAGTTTGAAAACAAAACGTGGTTACTTTTATGGAAAATAAACACGTTTTAATAATCATGTGAACTGCATAATTAACCAATATGATACAGTAAAACTGCTAGAAATATAGTTAGTAAATGCAGTGCATCATAAAGATCTTTAACTTACTAGAAACATTTCACAAAATACTCCATTTCAGAACAACAGAAAGGAAAACATTCCTTTCATTCCTAGATAAAGTATGCAAGGCAATTAAATAAAATGAATCTCAAGTTGGTCATTGGTCAGTTCTGTGGATGACTCTAATAGCTGATCCCCTGCCCAAGGAAATGTAGCAGGCATAACAATTCCTTAGAATTAGCATGCACAGTTGCATGAAAAGCTAATGATGTTCCATTTCATTTCTCACTGCAGTTTACCATGTCAAGTACCACATCTGATGTTAAGGAGAATACAGCAGCACCGGGAAGAACAAACCACTATGAATGAGTTAGTAGCAAAATAGCATTTTGGTTTACCCCCCCAGAATAATGCATGAAAATATAGTAATGATGAATGGCTTGAATGAGTGAAACTATTTCATCTCCCTAAAATGTTTGTCTTTACAAAGGATTTTTTGAACTTAATCTACAGTGTAATATAAATTGAAGTGATAGGGTTTAATAAAAATTACTAAAACCAGGCAAAGAAAAGTAAATCCTTGGCAAAAAAAGGTAATTGTCAAAATGTTTTGTTTTCTGTCACCCAATAGAAACAGACTTCAGCTGACAGTTTATTCCCCAGTAGCTTGAAGACTGAGTAGAGTTTCAGCTAGTTATACAGTGCAGCAAGGGTTTTATGCATTAAGCATTACCCATGTTCTTCTAAATTCCAACAATCACAGACATGTTTTTTACATGGATTACTGCTGCTTTGCATGTACCAGTATGCCCCCACACAATGCCGTCCTCTGTACTGTCCCTTGAAGGCAGAGACTACATACATTTTCCTTGTATTGGATCACAACTGAAATCTGGGTCACCAGTTGCATAGCCACATGTTCTACAAACAAGCCACAAAATAACAGAAGAGATAATAGTATAACAGTGGACTGAACCTGCTGGTGTCAGTGTGAAATCTGACAGGCTACACCTAATATTGGGGAGAGAAATGAGAAGTGTAAGAGCCTATCCAAATGTATTTGGAAGGGCTGATGTCAATGTGTGCAGGATAGCTTCATACCAAGCTTGCACTATTTTGTTAATCATTGCGGTCCCATTAACAGTTGGTTAGATATGCATAGACATCACCGGGTTTCAAGGCAATACTAATGGCAACATGAATTTCAAAGCAAACTGACAGTTGCGTTAATGCAGTTAAAAGAGAGATTTTATTCACTACGGTGGCTGTAATTGAAAGGGAAGAGAGAAATCACACAATCTGAGTTGCACTGAGTGTGTTGTGAAACACAGTCCCACATGAGAATCCATCCCTAGATTTGTTTTGCTATGTTCTCATTACTGTGTCTGTAGTGATCACTAATGAAACAATTACCACTGCACAACTAACAATGAAGATTATGTTCAAGCCAGTATCTGAAGTAGAGAACTTGAAAAGTTAGAGCTAGCAGAGTAGCACCTCCATGCACAAAATAGGTCAAAAAAGGATTTGCTGGGTAGTTCTAAAAGTACTGATTATCAGTTGTAACGGGTAATGCATAATTAGCAAACCTCTTTATTATTTGCTAGGTCATCATAGTAATAATGAACCTCTAGAGTCATACTTCAGACTTCCAACCATCACCAAGGCCACGTCTCCATAAATACCCATGACTGTTAATAACAGAGGACAATACATCAGCCATTTAATTCTGTCCTTCAGTATATTCACTCATTAGAAACTGTGTTGTACTGGACTACTGCAAATCTTTCTGAGAGGTACAAAATTTGTAATCTGTCCTCATCACACATGACAAATAAACCACATTATCAGAAACTTTAAGCAATATTCTGGGGATTTCTAAGACAGGTCTGATTCTATCACTTCTAGATATACATTATCTAATTATCAACTAAGAGCCTTGAATTTTTGCTGCAAAATGATGATATGTAGTCTCAGTATAAATGAAAATGACTAATCATTGCCATTCTAATCACAAAAATACATATTTTGCCAGGGATATTATGCACATCACAGTCAAAGTATTGATTACAGAAATGGTCAACAGTCATGAAAAAAATGTACTTCAACGTTTATGAAACAATAAGAACTAATTATAGCATTATGGCTACCTTAGAATTAATGCACCTGCTTTGAGGTATTTACTATAGGGCTATACACATAAGAGTACATCTGTACACTTGTAGTGCATATCTAATGACCAGCTGTACTGGGTGACACACTTTGCATGTCACAATAATTAGTACAATGCTTCCATTTTTTTTCATACTCAGCATGGAAATTGCTGTACCTGTCAAGATTTCTGAATCATTAGATGATATATTTTGCAAGGTGAAACATTTATACCCTACTAAAAACAATAAGCATAGGCTGAGATTTTGCTAAGCTGTCAGTTACAGAAATGTACTGTACTGTGGCCAATGTATTGTGAATCTTAAATATATCTCTTGGAACCAAATCTCTGATGCTGAACATTCTCTGCATTGCTTTTAAATTACTTGACAGAGTTTAGTAGTGACTATCTTGAAACATAATGGCATATATGGAACTGCTGCAGCTCTACATAGTGACAGCTATGCAGTAACTTTAGTGAATATATTAAGAAGTTAGCCAGCTCCATAGGCCTTGAATATGACAGATCTTCCCAAGTTTGGGCAGTAATTCTATTATTGTTGTAGATGGTGGAGGTGGTGTGAGCAGCTATGAATGTTTACCTTTCTCAGAGGGAAGGGGTGGGTCCAAGGACACGCAAAGTACACTGGTTCCCTGGGGGAAACTGAAGAAATATGCATGATCTAGGATCATGACCTCTATGAAGTAGGCCTGTTTACATGTTTCTCATTCATGGAAGTGAGAAACACTCTCAAAGTATGTCCATTGGATGTGCTTCTGAAGCATTTACTAGCCATGCATGGGGAGGTTAGGGCCAAGAAATAAAGCCACATCCATCCAGCCATATGACTGTCCCACTTCCAGTTCATCTGATTATCTCCTAGACAAAAATAAGCCATAGAGCTCTCTCAAAAGGAACAAATGGTTCATTGGGGCATCTAGGGGGAGAGCTGATAGTCTGCAGATAGTAGAGTAAAACTGGTCAGCAGATAATGGCTCATTTATTCTGAGCTTTCCTGTGCCTGGCTTGGTTGCCTGTGACTGCAAGACCGCTGTATTGTATCTAAAGCCATCCATGGACTTACAAAGCTGATATAAGTTTTTTTTTTTTTTGCATTTGCTCTATCTCATTGTTATTTAGCAGTTCTATGTTGCAGTTATTGATTTCTTTGAATGTATCACTGTTTTTCAGCCTGCACTTGTTAAAGAAATGCCTACTGTTCTGCCTTTTGTTGTATAGCATTCTTACTGCACTTGATCTGAAAAACAGGTAATTTTACATTAAGATGGTTTTACTTTGCACACTGGTGGAAGCAGAGGGCTGACTCAACACATCTGAGTTGCGAAATGCAGAGGGAAGGCTTATTGTCTGTTTATCTGATTGACCTGAGGACTTAACTGTGTAGAAGTCTTTCATCCTGCTGGTATAAAAGCCAATGTGCAAATGCAGTTACCCATGCCTTGCACATATGTAAATCTCTCCAGTTTAAAATATTTACAGTTAACACTTTTCATGGTCACCCAGTGTTGATAGCTGCTCAAAAAGATGCCAATTTGCACAACGGGCAGCACCACTGCTGTCACTTAGACCTTCAATTGACTCTCTCCTGCTCCTTCCATTTACTAAGGATCTGGTATAATGGATAGATGCTTTCCTGTCATCGTTGTGGCCTGGTGCATGTGGACATCCTGAGGCAGTGTAGTACCTGCCTCATGCTGACTGACAACCATTTAATTTTAGAACAGACAAACACAGTATGTGAGAGATGTAGATATAGAATGTCATTGGAGGCAAAGCTCTCACATGCACACATGGAAAATGCAAAGCAGGTTGTCAGTGCTGTACTCAAAACACTATCTACCAACACTAAGGAACAAACACATGGACCCATATATGCAGAGGTACTCATGTGTAATCTACCCAAACCTCCAAGACCTACTAAACACATCTTTAAGTGGTCAGGTGCACACTGAAAAAAGATAGGACCTCACACAACACATAAGTCTGAAAATTATAGTGGCAAGACACCACACAACCAAACATCCTAGTTATTGGGTATTCCATTGCAAGACATATTGATGTCCCACTTACCAGGCTAAACAAGGAGAAGATCGCAGTTAATTGTCTGCCTGGAGCCAGGATCTGCTAGTTCATGCATGCACTTAGGTCTTTATACTACAAGTACCAGTATGACACAGTCATAGTCCATGTGGGTGTAAATGACCTAAGATGTACCTTACTGGACTATATGAACAGAGATATGATGGAGCTCTCTGAATATGTGCCCCAGGTGGGTATGAATCTAGACTTGAGTAGCATCCTACCTTCACCACTTGAGTAGCATCCTACCTTCACCAATGATGATGGCACAGTACCAGCAAAAAAATGACTGACTTCAACAATTGGCTAAGTTTCTGGTGTCACAAGGAGATCCAATATATGTCAGCCTGTGGAGACATGATTGAGAAACCATGATGTTTTGCCACAAATGGTTTGCACTTGCCACCACCTGGCTTCTGGATACTTGCAAAAATGTTATCTATCCCTATTATGTCCATTTTAAGGGCATGCCAAGTTTTTAAAACCTCCAACATAACAAAAATCACTCACGACCACCTAAAGGTACTACTGCTCAATGGTAGGAGTTTAAATAAAAAAACTGCACTCCCTGGAAGCACTCCTCCCCCTGGAGAATGTAGACATACGTGCAGTCATGGAAACATGGCTCAGAACCATGGCTATCAAAGGTTACATTGCCTTTCATACATTTCAGTCCCCCTCAGCTCAGGATAAAACAAAGAGAGGAGGTGTCTCAGTGTTCATAAAGGACAATTATACAGCTAGACAGGTCCAGCAACATGACATGAGCTGCTCCATGCCCAACTAACCATAGCTGCGATCCCATATCATATCCTTGCTAACTACAGATTGCCTAACAAGTATTTAGAAAAAACACACCTCCTACCTAAACCTACTAGAAACTCTTAACATCCAGCCTAACATCATAGTTATAGGTGACTTCAACTACCTGTTCATAAACTGGGAGATTTATATGACTAATAATTCACTTGCTCATAGGTTTTTGGACTTCATCAATGCAAACACCCTGGAGCAACCAGTTAGCTCTCCAACTAGAGGTACAAATATCTTGGACCCGGTACTCATAAACATGGGAGGATGCTGCTCCCTCCTGTGTATTAACTCCTTCCTGGTAAAATCTGACCACAATATGATTTTCTTTAGTATTATAAGTAACCTAGAGCCCCCATCAAACTACAAACATTTTAAGAACTTTGCTAAGGCCGATTGCCACAAACTAAGTGACAGCTTATACTTTCAAGCCCCACTGAACTTGCATGACATTGAGACCTACTCTTTGCCATACATAAAAGCATTGTACAGCCAAATTCATACCTACATAGAGGAGGCAGTACATGTACAAGTCAAATCTATGATTTGCAAAAATATACCACAGCTTGTTGGATCCCTAGCATAAACTGGCTATTTAACTAAAGGAAAAATATCCTTTCCAAAGCCAAGTAGGAAAAACAAAACAATGCAAAAAAGACACTTGCCAGTCTAAACAAACAAACTAGTGAGCTGTTCAAATCTGCCAAAGTTAACTATGAAGCAAAGACAGCTTTCCAGTTGAAAGGTAATCATAAGGCTTTTTTAAATTATGTTCATAACCTCGGGGAAGCAGTCAGCACTGCGTCAAGTGAATTATGAATGGAAATACTTATACCCAGCCTGAAACTATAGCAAACCGCTAGCCTACAAGTTCAATTCAAAGTTCTGTCCCTATCACTTCCTACCACATCCAAAGAAATACCTGCAACAATCCCTCTACCAGTCATTTTCGGGGAACAGGTCTTTATTGCTCTCTCTAAAGCAAAAACACAGCCTGCATGGGTTCTTACAACATTCCAGGATGCTTCTTAAATAGATTAAACCAGAATCTATCAGGGCCATTTGAAACCCTCTTTAACTACAGCCTCTGGATGGTCTTTGTCCCAGAGGAAAGGAGGACTGCAACAGTTATTCTTCTGCACAGTGGGGGGAGGGGGGCATTAACGTACCCAGGGAACTGCAGACCCATAAGCTTTACTAGTCTTATCTGCAAGGCCATGGACAAAATTATTATGGGCCTGATGAATAATGACATAGGAAATCTCTAAACCATGGACAAGACCCAATTTTGACTTTGTCAAATGGGAGGTCTTGCCTGCTCAGTCTGGTATATTTCTTTGAGAAATTCATCTAGGCCATGAGGGTAAAATGGTACACACTACTTATCTAGACCTAGGCAAAGCTTTCAACACAATCCCCCAATAGGGGATCATAGATTAACTTACTGCATTAAGCATAAATCCTTGCATCATCAAGTGCATAGCAGACTGGCTGACTGACAGGGCACATATTTGGATAGGTGAATCTACTTCTGATAAGAAACCCATTCTAGTGGTGTCCCCCAAGGCTCAGTGTTAGGACCCCTCCAGTTTGGTATATACTTCTTGAAGTGAAGGCCAGTGTTGGAGGTCCCAAAGGCTACCTTGTCTATGGAATAAACTTCCCATCTTCATAAAACAAAGCCCGCCCCTCACTCTCTTTCAAAAGAATTTGGATAAATGGATGGGGAGCCATAAATTCACTCTCAGTGTACTGCTCATGTCCCTTATGGACAGATGAAGTCTGTAAAATGACTCAGGGCTCCAACACTCAAAGACCCACTACTCTGATGGGTCTATATTATAATATCGACATCTTAAAATGTCGAGTCTCACTTGTTCGACACGAAAATGTCAAACTCCAAGGTTTCCGAATGACCAAATCACAGTTTTCTTTCCAACGGAAAGAAATCGGTTGGCAAAACACAAATGCCACAACACAAAAACAAACATATTTAAGTGGTGGGCTTCACTCCCACATCCCCCAACATGGGGGGCTGTGCCCCTCACACCCCCCTAACTAAATATTCTAACTCCGAGACCGCACTACAGTCAGGGAATGGGCAGGTGTAACAGAATGTCCAACTGATTTCTTTCTGTTGGCTCAGTGTTAGGACCCCTCCTGTTTGGTATATACTTTTTGAAGTGAAGGCCAGTGCTGGGGGTCCTCTGGCTTACCATGTCTGCTGATGACTGTCACCTGGAAGCAGTCATGAAATCCCCAAACAATGCTGACATCCTACAAACAAGCCAAAAAATAAAAAAAATGACTGGTACCAAAACCATGGTCTGAGACTAAATGCTAAAAAAATGCATATTCATACCCTTTGGTAAATCAGATATCCCTAAAAATTATAATATTGATAGCACACACCTAATAACAGATCCAGTGTGAGGGTCCTAGAAACATAGATAGATAGTAACCTAAACTTTGACCACCATGTAACTACAGTAATGAAGAAATCCTTCTGCATGGCTCAACTTATAAATAGAGGCATGGCATCAAGGTCAAAGGAAGTCATACTGCTATTGTACTCATCCTTCATCAGGCCCATAGTCTAGTAGAATGCTCCCTTCTGCATATACTTAACTAGACACTTACATCAATAAAAAATACAAGGCGTAAAACACATGTCTTATGTGGACTGACTAAAGACTTTACTCTGTCTCATATTGTTTATTGACAGGTGACTTATGTCTGATCTACAAGGCATTCTCTGATCCAGCCCTGTTGAAAATGTTACATTTTCACAAGAAAAATTATATAAGGGTTACACAGTCCATGGACCTAAACCTTATTTGTGACTCTAACAAAACTTGCTATAGAGACAGATTTGTATCCCAAAGACTACCTTATCTATGGAATAAACTTTCTATCTTCATAAAACAAAGCCCGTCCTGCACTCTCTTCCAAAAGAATTTGGATAAATGGATGAGGAACCATAAATTCACTCTCAGTGTACTGCTCATGTCCCTTATGGACAAATGAAGTCTGTAAAATGATTCAGGGCTCCAACACTCAAAGACCCACTACTCCGATGGGTCTATATTATAATATTGACATCTTAAAATGTTGAGTCTCACTTGTCCGACATGAAAATTTCAAACTCCAAGGTTCACGAACAGCCAAATCACCGTTTTCTTTCCAACTAAAAGAAATCGGTTGGCGAAACACCAATGCCACACAAAAACAAACATATTTAAGTGGGGGGCTTCCCCCTCACATCCCCCAACATGGGGGGGGCTGTGCCCCTCACACCCCCCAACTAAATATTCTAACTCCGAGACCGCACTACAGTCAGGAAAATGGCAGGTGTAACAGAATGGCCAACCGATTTCTTTCCGTTGGAAAGAAATCGGTGATTTGGCCGTTCAAGAACCTTGGAGTTCGACATTTTCATGTCGAACAAGTGAGACAAAACATTTTACAATGTCGATATTATAATATAAACCTTACCCCAATATTACCATATCCAATATCTGGAGAATTAAGTTATAATATTGTCAGATCCTGGGTATTACTGGCTGGGCTTGTAAAGGCTCTTGTGCTATTAGTAATTACCTATGAACCTGTAAAAAAGAAGTTCAAAAAAAGGCATAACAAAAAATAGGATGGGTGGCTCTCAACTACATGGCTAGAAGAAAAGATGAGTTTCAACATAGACTTAGAGAGAGGAATAATAGTTGGGACTGTAGTCTAAACCAAGACACTGCCTTTTTTTACAGACAATGCAAAAATACTCTGGCAGTCAGAATTTGGAGCTAATCCTTTGCTATATATTAAGGATCAATCCAAATTTTATACATGGAAATTTGGTGACAGTCTGTTCAATTTCAGAAATTTTTGATGCAAGTTCACAAGCACAGTGAATTCAACTATTTCTTAGAGACATTGCCATTAATTCCTCAACTGCAGTTACCACTTGGAAATACAAAAGCTTATGGTCTGAAATTAATTTGTAATACAGAAGAACTTTTAAGAGAATAGAGGTCCCAGGTATATTGTCTGGAAGAATACTGAGGAGTCTTGTTCTATTTCCTAATTGTACCAGAGGACTGTCTGGTTAAGCGACTTGCTCAGGGAGACACAGAAGTAGGTAAATGGAGGCTGATGGAATCAAGCCCTCAACTATAGGAAACAGCAGATTAACAGCCTGTACCCTTAATCCTCAGCACCGACACATTATGCATCATATATGTGACAACTGATTTTTGAAGCCCATTAAATTACAAACAACTAATAGTGCTTTATAGGTTCATAGGTAAGTACTAGGCTAGTTGCCATTGCAGGCCATTTAGGCCAAGCCAATTTCACTTTTTGTGCTCAAATTAACTCATTCCATTTGGTGTTAGATTGTCCTTACCCATCACATGGTCAATAATTATATATTACCCATAGTGATAATAACTGAAATAATACCACAGATAATTTGAGGGAACCCATGCATGGAATAAAACATTTAGGTGCTGCTTATGTCCATTAGTAGTACAGGAAGCAGTCTTAGGGTAATCTTTCTGTTTCCCATCCATAGGTTTAAGTAGCACTTGAAAACTGACATGGATGCATTTGTTTTATGTGTAAGGAGAATCTGCTCCAGAGCAGCGATATCCTCTGCAATATAAAACCTGCACCTCCAAACCATTCTGTTGATGCTGCAGAAGAGGTTTAGATCTCTATACATAGTATTTCTGTTGCCATTTGACTTACTGATGTGCAGTAAATCCATATGTATTGGGTAAGAGGATGCCTTGTATGCTAGACTAAGATCACAAATTAGCAGTCTGCATGATACAGAATATAACGGCAAGGCTTTGAGTCAGTCCATGTAGGACATATTGTTTAGGCTTTGTATCCTTTTAGTAAGGTATCTCTGTGGAAGATATTACTATTATTAGATATTAGATACTGTTCACTCAAGTCTTTTAAGATCTAATCTCTAGGAAAAAAATACTCCGTATAAATACATATGTGCACTTTTCTATGGCTGCACCACAGCATCCTCATTTCTAGTCCCGTTCCTTTTGCCACATTACCCCAGCAGTGCACCCTAACACTTAGCTTGCTTTCCTGATCAGACCTTTATAGTATACTGGGTAGTTGTACTTAATCAGGATCACATCAGTGCCATTTCTTCCTTCACCTTACCCATTCCCAAGACATGCATATCTGTGACCTTTCTGAAGTAACATGTCTTACCTTACCATCACAACCCTACTTTGTGCTGCATGTGGCTCTGCTGGTGCCATTGTGCTGTTCTGTGGCAGTAGTAGCACTTCTTGTTACAAATTCTTCTAGCTTGCCAAGCCTAAATATGCTTCATGCAATGAAGCTGTACCTCTCTCTGCACTCATAAGTATCACAGTTCCGACCCCTCACACATTGTGACTATATGGTTTGTCTGGAGCAAATCTCATCTCCAGTACTTCTATATTCTAAAAACCTTCTGCTCAGCACTAAAGTAAACTCATAGGTCTCCAGTGCTTCTGTATTCTGAAATCCCCAGGCTAAGTAACTAGCAAACATGATATAGTCACATTCCTTAATCAGCCTAATATACATCAGTTCACCTTCTACTCACTGTATTCTGTGATCATGGTGCAGACCACTTTTTCACCCGATATTGCCAGTTTATTAGCATTAAGTACCTCAAGTCAGTGTACTAACTGCTCAGTGCTCACTGATAACCATTACTAATGCCCCCACAACAGTCCACATGTGAGGGGTGTACATATCCACTTACGTAGAAGCTAGCCTCTCATCTCTCACATGTACTGCACACACAAAGTTATCAGTGGCAATATCCCTGCATAGGCATGCCACTTAGTAAAAGTCAAACCCTGCTTTGCTGATGCACTTAGAAAGTCTCTTCCCGATCGTCAAAGATCTCTGCGATGAAAGCCTTACTCATCAAGTCCTCAACAGTATAATGGTACAAGGGGAAAACTTATCTCATTAAGTCATCAAAAGTATCCTCATAAACATTAAACTTTTATTACCACTTATCACACACACACTACCTTGAGAAGTCACCATACTAGACCAACTGTGCCCATAAAGCATCATGGACCAGACAATAAGCAAGCAAATGTCCTAATCACAGGTAACACCATATTAAAAAACACAGATACTCTCACCTCACCAGGCTTAACAAAGAGGGTGACAGTGAACTGCCCCCTCAGGAGCCAAGATAAGGTAGGTGACTTGTGCCTTGAGTTACTTCACCTGGGGTAAATGTACAACAATGTCATTGTTCATTTGAGTGTGAATGACTTGGGATACAAGTCTCTACAGTACATGAAGAGAGACAAAAGAGAACTCTCTGAGCATGCATCCAAGGCTGGTATGCAGCTAGGTTTGATCAGCATCATGCCTCTTCTGTGAATGATGCCTTAGTACGAACAAAAGATGATGGACTGATTATGTGTGACAGCTTGAATGGAGATGGATGACAGTCCTACCTCTTTTTTTCTAGAGCACTTGCGCCATTCGCTTCAGGGCTTTCACTTATAGGCTGAGACTCTCACCATCCCCATACTGCCTTTTGCAGGCAGGGTAGTCATCTAACACAAACAATCCTCTCCCTTTCCACGACTTTCTTACATTCTTCTTGCCTCGCAAAACACCTTGGCCTTAGTAATAAACAATGAGGACTCACTTGTAAATAAAATGTATGTACTCTTAGACTAACACTTCCTGACACGGCTGTCTACAACTAACATTGTTATACCTATAGCTTTCTATATACCAGTCTACCTTCTAAAATGTACATTACCATAATGCATCCTTAATAACTTATCTAACTCCCATTTTAATACAGATATGGATATGTTTCATCATGCATATTCATGTTTACAGCTGTTTCATTACAAATGTTTCTATATAATATATTCCATTTCAGCATGATACTGGGTACCATTGTAAATGTATTGTAAGTGTCTGATTGTTCAAGTGTGAATGTACACTTTTATTCCAGATGCTTTTATGTAATGTGAGTCAATTCAAAATGCTGCAATCAGTGGCAGATCCTGGAATTTGCTGAAGGGGGTTGCATTGTGGAAAGTAGAACACCAGAGTGATGGAAAGTAGAAAAACTGGAGGGGGCACTGAGAAAAGATAACTTTGTGTTGATGTTAAAGTATTTGTGAAAAGGCAGCAATATACATTCAGTTACACATCAGTGTTGTGTGACTGTGGGATTGGAGGTGGGTAATTCCTGTCCAACATGCAGCAAATTTACACACAGTACCAATTGCTTCAAAGTAAATCTCGGTATTATCCATACCAAGTCACACTTCATTTCCACAGTGGTGACAGTGGCAAGAATATGGAGTGCCAGAAACAGAAAGTGGTTAGCAAAAGGAAAAATCATATGAAATTTCTGTGACTGAGTGAATATAACAATGTGAGTGAAAGAAAAAAAATGAATGACTTTTTTTTTCACCTTAGCATGTGTGAATATGAGTTTAAGTAGATTGTAAGAGTCATGTGCAGTTTTCCATACTGGAATCATAAATTCATAGGCCATAACTGGATATGTGCCGAAGATGGTAGAACTTTTCTTTGTATGTTTGTGAAATGAATGAATGCAAAGATATTCAGGGATTTGTTTTGACTGACCAAATGTAACTCTTGAGAGTCTGTGAATCAAAGTCTGTGAAAAAAGCACTTTACTTATCTGTAAAGTAAGGTTTTGGCTCATGCACCCTGATGTGGAGGAGAGATGCCCACAACTAATGTATAACTCACATATTTCCACAGATTTCACTTCTTTTCAAGATTTGACTCACTCAATTCATTAGGAAAACTAGAGGCTTGATGGAGAAGTTAGCATTCTTTGTTCAATCTAAGTATTGTTTGTACAAAGAACATTATCAGTCCTTTCACTTTAACCAAGATTTGGAATAAGATGAAAAGCATCCAAGAGATAAGCTTTAGCAAGTAAGAAACAGACCACTGGAGAGATGAATATTTATCATCCACAATGAACTGGGTACGGCACACTGGGTTAATAAGTGATCAGATGTTACCCATCTGAGATGGTTAAGAGTTCTGAGGTGGGCTACAGTGTGTCTAAATGGCCTGTTGTGCTAAATGAATGCATTATTTTCAAAGACAGAAATTCAACCTTACAGCTGTGTAATTTAAAGTTTTTCAAAATAAATATCTGTGAATGTGTCTATAATCTAAACCTTATTGTACATTTCTTGCCCAATAAAATTCATTCACTAAAATTATGCATTACAAACTAAAACAAAAAAGCTGGCATACTTTTGGTCTCATAACTCTTGCAGTGTTTCTAGGTTCATAGGTTGATACTAGGCTATCTGCCCTAGGGCATTTACAAGCCTAGCCAGAGTGTGTTTGGCTTTCGCCACCCTTCTTAGATTAGTTGACTGTGCCTCTGTATAGTAGGTCACAGAAGATAGCCCATTTAAGGTTAGTTTACCGTGCCTCTGTCTAGCAATGACACAGAAGAGATCCCAGGGGTAAATTTACGATCTCCCATCCAAACGTCAAGATTCTTCTTGAAGAGGGTCATTGAGGGGCTCTGTATGACATGGAATGGGATTTTGTTCCAGAGTGAGGGGAGCCTCTGGGATATGAATCTGTCCCTCCAGCATGTTCTATTTATTTCTGTGCTGAGGTTTAAGTCACTGGAGCATGTAGTTCTGATGGATTTGGATTTCTTGAGGTGGAGCATGTCCATTAATTCTGGGTTGGACATGGCTTTATACGTCAGGCACAGATCGCCTCTGAGTAGGCGGTAAGCAACTGAGCAGAGCTGGAGTTTCTTTAGCCTAACTGCGTAGGGCATCTGTTTGAGTCCCTTGATCCTCTAGGTGAGGTACTTTTGGGGTCTTTCTAGTTGTAGCAGGTGTCGGGTAAGGTACATCCCAAATGGGGCATTGTATTCAATTATGGGCCTGATGAGTGATGAGTAGAGGGGCACAATGACCTCTCTTGTTCTAGATGTGAACCCCTTCGTGATAAGGTGGGCTATATAGAATGTCTTTCTAACCACTTTGCAATGTGATTAATACTTTGCATATTTAATAACAGTGTTAATCCTGGCACAAACTGCTTGTGCTTAACATAATCCTCGGCTAAATTTACTCTGATTCTGTAGGAATAAATTTAAGAAGCTCTAAAAGTGGTCAGTAATTGAAGAATAACAATTTTCTTTGTCAAGAGGTTTACCAACGATGGTGCTACAAGCTGAAATAATGCCAGTACAATGGAAACTTCATACAGAATAATGAATTCATCTTCTTAGTTTGGAAATGAGTACAGTTCCCCATCATCTACCTTCACCCAGCTGTTTTAGAGTCTGTGGACTCACTCTTACCCACAGACAAACTGGTAGCAATGGAAACTTCCTCAGACTGACCAGCTTGCCAGTGATCCTTCTGTAATACCTTCCCTCTCAGCATGGTGGAGATCTCATCCCCCCACGAACCAAATCACCCTGACAGTGCTAAGCTTCTCTTGCACATCCTACAAAGCACTTCAGATATAAGCACTGCCAAAGCTTACAGGATATCAGTGACAGGTGTTGTCACCAGATTGTAAGGTACACCTACAAAACCCTCTCCCAACTCACATGCTACTCAGTAACTCAGCTTTTCTACTTATTCAGCACTACCGCATGCATATGTTAATATGCAAAAAAGCATGTAGTTATACCAGCTGACTATCACATTGACTCACCAGTGATGTTTAAAAACTCTTCTACATGCCAAGCCCCAGTAATGTCTTTCCATACCTCCTGCACCACACAAGCCTATATAATGTTGACAACATGTGATATTTCTTCTCAGCCACAGACATTTCTTTCAAACACATGCATGCGATAGCTATCAAATTTTAGATTCAAGCCAAAATGGCTTTTTTCCCCAAAAGAAGATATCAAATTTATTTTCTAAAATTGCATTCCATATCCAATGTGAAGCCAGCGGTAACACAAAAAGCATATTTTGAAGTTCAGTGACATCATCATAATTGAAAAAGTAATTTCATGAATGCAGCCATAAAAAATACTTCATCCCAAAGTTGAAGTGTTGTCTTTTTCTTCGCATACGTTTTGGAAAGTGATAGCTGTCATTATTCGGCTATGAGCTAATACATTACCTCTACATTCAAGAAGATTTTAATTGTTTATTTATTCATCTTCTTTCTTCTTCTTTCGGCTTTTCTTGGTTAGGGGTCGCCACAGCGGATCACCTGTCCGTGAGTTTCCAGCCCGGCGCCCAACCTTCCACAGAAGGCACACACACACACACACACACACACACACACCTAGGGCCAATTTAGAGTGTCCAATCCACCTGCAGCAAGTCTTTGGGAGGAAACCGGAGCACCCAGAGGAAACCCACGCGACCACAGGGAGGACATGCAGATTTCGCACAGAAGGCACCCCAGCTGAGGATTGAATTGGAGGACCTCTTGCTGTGAGGCAACAATGCTAACCACTGCACCATCGTGGCCACCCTGTTTATTTATTCATCATCCATTTTATTTTAGCTTAATCATGATTGAATTAGAATTGCAGCCTCTCAACACAACAAATGTAAATGCAACAGATTGGAAGGGACACAATCCTATCATAAGATGTATGTATACACATACATATACTCACTCACTCACACACACACAATTTATATGCTTGACTCTTCATCTTCTTGCATATTGCTGAGATGTGGGAAAAACTGAATAATCTTTCAAGTAACCACCCTGGGAAACATGCAGATTCTGCATAGAACCATTGCCAGAAACCAAACTGAAAAGTCAGGAGCTATTAGGCAAAAACTAACTGCTGCCCTACAACCTAGTTTTAATTTTGCTATGTGACCTCATTGGGTTAGAGATCTCCACTATAGTGATTTATTAGGGCGGCTTATAGAAAGTGTTAAACTGGATCTAAAATAGGTGAAAACCACCTAAATTTTCAGCATGCTCTTTTCATGCTTAATGCAGCCTCATATTTTTGTCAGTGTTTAATGTTAGAGTTATTTCTGAAATCTCAGCACTGGTTACTATGAGTGCCATTAATACCTTATAGGGCTCAGGCATGGTAACAGATCACTTTAATAATAAAAATGGTGCTCCTTACTTTATGTTTGTAAACCTGAGAAACATGGAGTGTATTATATTATTTGTACAATAAAGCAATTAGTGAATAGTGTTATGTAATTAAATAAACAGCATATCTCATCTATAGGTCTACCTCATAACATTGAAATTTCATAATGTTGAATTTCATAACAGTGAGACCAAAACATCTAAATCCCAAAACACTGAAAACCCAAAACATTGAAAACTCAGAACACTGAAAGTGAACTTTATAACACTGAAAACTACAGTGCATATGTAAATAACATCCTCTCCACCTATAACAACACCTAACTAACAAACACACTTTCTACTATGTCTGCCCCCCCCCCACACTCCCCGCAAATTAAATATACCAAATCCAAGATCACACTAGAGTGGAAAAAAGTATACATTGAGGTTAGGAAATTAACTTTTTTTCCACTGTAGTGCGATCTTGGAGTTGGTATAGTTAATTTACAGGGGATGTAGGGGGGCACAGCCCCCCATATGGGGGGTGCAGGGGCACTTGCCCCCCCTGCAGAAACGTAGTAGAAAGTGTGTTTGTTTGTTAGGTGGTGTTGTAGGTGGAGTGGATCTTATTTACTTGTGCAATGTAGTTTTCAGTGTTATGAAGCACACTTTCAATGTTCTGAGTTTTCAATATTTTGGATTTTCAGTGTTTTGAATGTTATGTTATGTTCTCAATGTTATAAAATTCAACATTATGAAATTTCAGTGTTATGAAGTAGACCCATATATATATATATATATATATACATATATATATATATATATATATATATATATATATATATATATATATATATTTACTTGTATATAATTCTAAGATGGCTCAATTTAGATTACTATGCTGAATAATGTTCATAAAGAGGCACATATTTAAAGGAATAAGCCATCATGAGTGATTATATTATGCCTAAATAATAAAAATAGAACTTTAAAAGTAAGACCCTGGAATAAGATGAGTAACAGAGTCTAAATTGAGCTAGTGCAAGGAATAAAAGCAAAACAACTATTCCACTCCAGTCAAAATTACCAGCTGAGCTATTACTAATAATCCATGGCATTTGTTCCAAGTTAGAACTGTTTACAAATAAGAAAAATATTCAGAAATATAACCAGATGTTCTTTGCAGCAGGCAGCAGTGATTTGTCTGAAGATGTGAACATTATTATAAGTGCCTGGAATTTATTCAAAGTAAATGGTTGCCTTAAATCTCTAACCTAAAATAAATTTATGGCATCTTTTGCAAGTGGGAATCTTTACAATTCTTCCATACACTTCCAGATTGATAAATATATTTTAAGAGACCTGTGTATCAGTCAAACAGAATCATTTGCTACAGTGGCACTGTTCCTTTTGGCAAGTGAATACTTTGGTTAACACTGGCATATTGTATATTAGCAGATATTTTTAAAGCTTATGGAAGTTCAATATGTAATATGTTTACAGTTATTTATAGTGTTTTGTCCATGTGGTCTCCCTTACGTTGGGGACTCTAAATGTAAAATGCAAGAGACATAAAAAAAGTAATGTGTTAAGTTCTACAGCTATAAATGTCAAAGAAATACATAATTCTGTCCCAATGAGCTTGAAAGTATTAGTGTTAAAACATATGTCCATAAGACACGAGAAGGTGCCTAAAAATAGTTTAAAAATTAAGAGTTACTGCTAATTTTAAAGTTTTATTTCCTAAGGACCTAGTAAGTGGAATAGAACATTTAAATGGATTTATTTCATTATATTTACAAAGCACATGCTGTTTTTGTAGGACAGGTTTTATATGAGAAACGGTCCCTAGAAGGCTGAATAAACTAATGCGGTTTGGAGGATGCTATTGGACTAAAGTATTTTTTATCACTTTCCTGTATGGAAAGAAAAAAATCGTCTATATATGTAATTCAAAATGTTAATGAACCACTAGCTGCAAGAAATAGAGGATACGTGCAGTTGTAAATTGCCAGTCATAGTCCACAATGCATATGGACTTTCTTTCAATTTACTAGAAAACCTGACATTTTTATGAGGAACACAGCAAATATAGGAGACAAAAGTCACTATGAATAAACTCCATTTACAAAAACTGTCTACTGACTATATCTGCTTACCTGGCAGGGCTGGGAAAACAAATCTTGCCTCCTTATGTAACCAGCTGCTGTTTTCCAGTGGCTGCAGAATCGACTAGACTACCAGGCTGGGGCCAGGAACAAGACTGCTTATACATGCACTCTTCAAGCAGTCTATGCTAAGTTTAATTCAAAGTCAAAAATGACACTAATGTTTAATTTATCTGTGTTAATTTACATTGCACCTTGTATTATATTGTATCAGTGGAGCTCTTTCTCCCAAGGCCGATGCTGAAAAGGAGTTCTACACACAGTCAAGCTTCCCCAGTCAACAAATGAAAATGCCACAAGACAGCAAAATTATCTTTGGGAAATTCTGTCAAATGCCACTCACTGGTTTGTGGCTGCTTCCAGTGCCTGTTCTAATAATATACCCATACTGCTTGATCTTGATTCCAGACCCCATACCTTCTTTGACACCTTAGCATCAGAAATCAGTATCTAAGCCCTTCCCTGCTGGCCTTTCTCTTGGCTTTAGGTTTCCTGATGAAGCTTAACAATTTTTGCTCCTTGGGATTCTTCCAGCAGTTGTCTTCACCAGAGGGTCTTTAAAGTCACACAAAGCAACTAAGCAAGTATATAATTTTACATTCCTTTCTATTGAAATCTCTTAGGTGTTCTCACTCAGTGTGTTTGTGTGTGTGTGTGGGGGGTGGGGGTTGCAGGTAAATGGCATACACTCCTTGCCTGACACAAGGTGTCATAAAAAACACAATGTTATCTGGATATGCTCCAAAATGCAGGAGATGGAGATTTTCAGCATTGTGCTGATCTAGGGAGACCAAAACGGGAAATTCTATTGGTTACCTATTGTACAGGGCATTCGTGAGATTAACTGATATGGTGAGCACTTATGTGTCATTTACCAGATTAGGGAAGAATAATTAATTCAGTAGCTTGGAATGAACATTGGACCTTTCATAATATCTACTGTTGTGCAAATTTCTGAGGACTTTTATTTTGCAAAGTCTTGGACAGAACATAAAAATGTTCATCTAAGACTGCCTCAGTTGAACTCCTAACTTGGAAGAGTTGATGCTTGGTAAAATCGAAAACACTAAAGCAGTATCAGATCTTAGGATGAAAGATGAACAGGATTTTTGTCCAGCAAAGCTCACAAAAAGGTAAGTTGAGCAATATATGTCACTTAGTAAATTTGGAAGTTGACACTCAAAATGCTGATTGCCGACAAGTCAGAAAAAAAAGAGTGAAAACAAAGGAGAAGAGTGAATTTTGAAAATCACTCTCCTTTAAACTTCTTTTTGCAGGGGAGACAAGCCCCCCTGCACTTCCACACACCCCAGATATATGTATATATATATATATATATATATATATATATATATATATATATATATATGTATCAATTCTGAGATCTCCATACCTTGCAGAAAAGGGAATATTCAGAGAAGTGGCATCTCAGACTTGATATACGTATTTCCAATCTTTCGGACATTAAGTCTCTGTATTTTGGGACTCATTGTAGCAGGTCCAGCCATTTCAAATGGTTACCCATAGTATCACTTAGAAAAGGTTGCGCACAGTAAATACGTGTCATAGCCTTGTCTTGCATAGACTAAAAGCAAGCTTGTGCAGTAGAATACAGAGATAATGCCCAAACTGCAGCAAGGTGACCTCAGCTCAAATAGTGGCTTGGTGCAAATCCTGCGGAGAGGAGAGAAGTGCACACACTTGGGGGGCATACTCTTGTGGCTTGATTTTCCTGTGAAGATCAAGGTAACAACTGTGAGGTGCTGTCTGAGGGTGGGTGATGTGTCCTGCTGAATTTAGCCCATTGCAGAAGTGATGGCTGGTTCAGCACTGGCACACATTGCATGAACCAACCCTTGGGATATGACCAGGTATGTGCAGGGAGTGGAAATAAGTAGAACTGCACTACCCAAAGCAGTGTGATGCTGCCTTAGGGTCTTTGATCTACTCAGCAGCCCTAGACATGAATCAGCTATGTCCTGGGGGAGGATAAGTTGAGTCAAGTAGAACTGACAGACAAGGAGAAGAATTGCAGCTGAGGGTTAACCGTGGAGAGCCAAAAATGATGCAAAAAAAAAAAGGCAAGTTTAAGATCAAATAGTGCGCCCCTTTCCCAGCATACATTTTACTCTGTCAATGTGCTATTGTATAATACTGTACCAGTATATATTGCCATATTAATATAATGTTACAGAAAAGTCATATTCTTAACATAAATTTAGTGTATCAGCACTGCACTCTGTTTTATTTATGCCCAGCTATAATAGTCTTTGCTCAAACTGGCTGTAAGTTCTCTCTCACCTTTTGAATTCCAGTGTAAGTTTTATAGTGCATAATAGATGACATCTCAAGGACTTAGCCACTGCTGAAGCATGGCAGAGTCCAGCTCACAAATCATGATCCCACATACCACTGGGATAAAGGCAGTCACCCATTAAAAAAGTCCTGTCATGCCAACTCTGAAGACGTCAACTGCAGCAATTAGTTTCGATATCTTCACTGGAGGTAAGGAAGTATCTTACTGGCAAGCAAATAAATGTTAGGGAGGAGTGTAACAAAGTTCATTTTTTTAAGGATTTTCTGACCACTTCTCTCTACATCAGCAGTTGTCAGTAGCACATAGCCATATATTAAAATAGCACGCACTACTGGGATATTTTACCCTAGTGTACAGACTACAATAATGCTAAATATTCTTACATATGCATACAGCTTCTATTTATTAATTTAAGTGAAAACGTATAGCTGTGGTAGAACTGGCCAAATATCAAGTGCCTATGTGACTAAACAAAATGCAAAGTTTTTATTAAAATAGATGGTTAACCACTTATTATTCACATATTTGTGTTAAAGAGGAAAGTACATATTGTCCACAGAGGAAACATATACTGGCCAAAGATTCATTCTGCTAAGAAGTTAATTCATTCTTGCTATAAATGAATTTAAAAATATGCATGTGAATTCTGAATTAGGTATTTAAGGCTGTATAACATTACTGGCAGTAAAGAACTAGAAACATAAGCAACAGTTTTGCCACCTATTGATTTTGTATTGAAAACTTATCAAGGGAATGTTACACAATATGGTTAAGGGAATGGTTGAGGAAGTTCTGGGGAATAATTCAAGAGATAAGAGGACACTGGTGCGACCTGATAGGACTAGTTTAAGGAGAACATAAGATAGGATAATAGACCATAGAAGGGTGTACACCAAAGAAAAGATGAAGAGGAAAGAAAAGCTGAAAAGAGAGCTGCTGAAAATGGAGACAGAGGTAGAATGAGGTGCAGCAGAGGAGCAGCACCTGGAAAGGGAGACATGGTTGGAGTAGGGGGAGTTCAATTA